>NC_051156.1:36013456-36224646 GCF_013339745.2 Dermacentor silvarum
TCCGAGAGGCGATGCTTGAGCTGGCGCTTTGGGAATCCTTTGATTTGCTGATTTATCTGCATGATAGTGTGGTCGCTCGTTAAAGTATCGTGCGTGTGTACCCATTGCGCTATATACTCCTATATATATTACTCTGCAGTCTTGCGTAGTTTTTTAATGTGTGCGTGCCCCAGCAATCGGACGATAGGCTAGTTCCTGGGCACGGTGCGTAATAGAAACTTAATAGAAACTTTATTGTAATGGAAAAGATATTAATGAGAGGTGGTCGGAGCCTCTCAGTCCAGGGCCCTACTGGCCTCTGCCGCCTGCCTGACCTGGCGTAAGTTATTGGTTATCGATTGATTTGTTATTATTATGTGAAAAGCAGTAGCGGTCACCCTTACGGGTATCTAAATCATTTTCTTTTCATTTGACCTCAATAAAATAAAGGCAGTTGTTGGGTGCGTAGATGGTCGGTAACCTCCAGGCACTGCCCTTTGCAGAGGAATCTCGCACACTGCAGGTAGCTTGCGTGCTGGTCGATACGATCTGTTTTCCTCACTGTAGTTCGCTTCTTTTTTGCGCAAACCGAGTGCGTCGACAATTATTCCCAGCGCTTATTTTTAATGCAAAACGAGGCACTTTACGACACCGCTTTCTTACTTTAGCGCGAGTTCAATCGGTTACGACGCCAAAGGTCGCAGATGTTACGATCACACGTACGACGCAAGTATCTGGTTGTTCAGCCAACAAGGAAAAATAAAACTGGTTGCTTTCATCGCTTCTAGCCGACGCGATTGCTTACACTGCTCGATTCCACGATTGTGAAAAACGTGATGAAAGCCTGTCGTAACAGCAAATGCAGACGCAGTACGTTGGAACACGTAAACACCTGATAAATCTAATCGAATTACCACGGATCAATAGACTTCTAGCACCACGTAAGTAACTCCGTGTGCAGGCCCACGAGGAAGTTATTTCGTCACCATGCGTGTATCAATAAATTTTATAAGCTGTTAGTTAGGAATGTTTACCAAATTGCGAGTGAGTGCGTGCGCCCGTGCAACGTTTAAAAATAAATTTGAAAAGTATTTTCCAATGGCTAACCAGTCACGG
Organism: Dermacentor silvarum; assembly: GCF_013339745.2. Lineage (NCBI taxonomy): Eukaryota > Metazoa > Arthropoda > Arachnida > Ixodida > Ixodidae > Dermacentor > Dermacentor silvarum. The sequence continues at coordinate 36,014,552 of NC_051156.1, forward strand.
GAAGCGCTAAAGTGTGAGGCGGACCGCTTGATCATGCGTTATGGCGAAGCTTTATTTTACGCCGCTTTATTATGCCGCATGGAAGTTTATTTCACTGCAAGCCGCGCTTCGGTGGTGACGCTTTTGTAATGAGGTAAATTTAAACAAATAAATTGACACCAGTTATCGACCTACATGGTCTTTTTTTTAATGTGCATGCACTCACAGAACTGGAGTATTGTAACGGTCTCACTCTCTAATATAAACGTGTGTTATATAGTTGAAATTAACGAGTTCATTGTTGCAATTACTTTAATTGGTGAATGGATTGGTTTGATTTTTAGAAGGCGTTGGGAGGGGAAGGAATGACGTTCGCCTGGGCAGGAAGTTTATCTGCAACAAAGTAATTCGAAAAAAATGTAGTTTTTTTTTTTTTTTTTCATGCTCGAGATACAAGAAAACACACAGTTCCTCGGCTACACGTTTGCGAGGTACAGCAACTGCTGCTCTCAAACAAGCGGCGAACATACTAATTTTGCCTGTTAACGTGTCCGTTAATCAGACATATGACACGTCACATTTCTTCCATAGATGTATATTTAAATAGGACGGCAGTCAGAGAGGTTGGGTCCACGTGATTTTTGATAATCCATATCGCTTATACACGGTGTCCCAGCTTAAAAAGTCATTTAAATAGTGAGAGGGCAAGCAAGCAGTCATTCAACGCATGATTTACGCCTGCGATCTGGCTTCCTCACGGTGGCTCTCGATATCGATAAGCAGACCATGCAGCACACCAGGTTAAATGTGTGGTTCGTTTTTACAGGGCACGTTTTAAGGCACTGCAATCGCGGCGCGCAAGCTGACATGTCAAGTACTCTTTCTTTATATTTTGCGGGATTCTTTGAAAACACGAAAAAATGTTTATGTAACAAGTAGGAAGTTAGAAGCTGCTGAAGATGTTTACTGAAATGTTGCACAAGTTTCCCATTGTAACTTCTGCCTTAAAGTTAATGCTTGCGAAGTTGGTAATTAATCTTGACTATTTACGCCATTAAGCAGAATACATATTATAGTTGGACTCGCTGCTTACAATAGTCAACAATATGCATTTGGTCGAGTACTCATAAAGTGCTCTGGCAAAATTTTAAGCCTTGGCTAAACTTAGCTGGGAAACCTTTTAGTATTTGGACTAAGGCTTTATGAGTGCTTAAAACTGCTCGAAAATAGGAGGTCAAAAACGTGAAAACAACAAAATATAAACAGAGAAATTGTGCATGGTATAATGTCTCACTCAAGCACGAGTGGAAGAGATAAGTAAAAACAAAGTTGAACCGCATGCACACTCTAAGTACTTCGAAGGAAGGTTGCACGAAACAAATGCACGCCGTACACAATGACTTCCTTGTAATGTCTGCAGAAGGAGATGGTCCAGGAATAGTCCCTCAAGACAGCGCAGGTCACCCCACTGTATTAAATATAACACACAGTTCTTGATCCTGCTGGTCGTAAACTTGACAAGTTAATATCGCACGTGAGATGTCGTCATCTTGTTCACCACAAGCACATGATAATACAAGTTTATTTAATGTTTGGTATGCAACACGATGGGTGGGAGAAAACCCGCTGTAGAATTCGTTCGCTGGGCGCCCCACCCCCTTTAACATGAGCAGCAGTGAGCAGCATAATCTTTCACAATAAAATTAAGAGCATCACGCGAACTGCATCTTTTCGGTACATAATATCAGTGAGATCAATGATAGGGCTGTAGGTGAGGGCTACATTCTCGTCCACGTTTCAGTTCGCATCACGTGGCAAATAGATAGCGCACGCTGCGAGCTTCGCTAACTTGGCTGGGGCATTCTGGTCACCGCTGTCACGAACGATCGTGGGCTCAAACACAAATCTCGCCGATAGCAGAAATTTCGTGGCCATAACAATACAACCACCCTATCAAAGCGATGCAACCGCCGAGTAAGGCGCATTTAGTTCCTTCGTAGCCTGATTGATAGAACCACTGTTGCCGCGCGCAAACAGGAAGCCGGTTGGGCGTTTTTTATATTTTGCCGGGCTTGTTTTTTTAGGTGCGAAAAGAAAAGCCAAGCAGGACACAACGAGTGGCAAACCAGTGAAATTTTATCCTTTATAATGTTTCTAATACTAAGCACTAAATACTGTACAAAATAACGGCATTGACAGAGCTGTACATGTCCGAGCTCGTTTCTAGCGTTTTCGAAACACGCAGGAAGCAATAATAACATGTGGTCATCTCTCGGGTAGCAAGCAAACTCAACGTGTTCGAGTATACTGTTGCAGCGGCCTGTCTACGAAAGTCACCGAACCTGAAGGAGTACTGTCATGATACTGCGGACTCTTCACATTTTGCGTTAAACTGTGGTGCTGTACTTCTAAACCCAGTAAAGTGTACAGGCCAGACTAATATCACCCTAAATTAATAAATATAATAGCTTTTATACAGCCACATATGGTTTCAACTCAACTGTGTGGTGCGGTCATGACGCAGAAGGTATAGTCACCTGGGAGCAGGGCACTGCGCGGTTTTGACACTCGCTCCTCTTGCCCAGTCGTCTGTTCTGCGACATCGTTCTTCACAATGAGAAGCAGTATAGTCGTATAGGAGTGAGTGTCAAAACGTCGCAATGACCTGCTTCCACCTTCTGCGTCGTGACATAACGACACAGTAACCTCTTCGGAAACGAAAGCAGAACTGGCTGTAGGAAAGCTTCTATATTGAATTATTTACGGCGCTCTGAGGCTTGCTGGTGTGATTTTTTTCTATAGGGTGAAGAGCGCTCGAACGTTCATTTACTGCAAAAAAATTGAAGGACGCAATTATCATAAATATTTATGATATGTTTGAGCCCAACGCATCATAAATGAATGTTTAGCTCGTGGTCAACTGTGATTTCCCTATTCGAATACACGCAAAACGCAGAAATGCTTTTATTAGACAAGCGCCGGACCGACTAGAATTAAATTTGTTGCATTTCAGCGAAAATAATACAATTCTAGTGACTCTCGGAAGCAGAATTCTGATTCAGGAACTGCACCTTATTAAAAATATTTGAAGCGTGGTTGAATTGAATTGAATTCTGGGGTTGTACGTGCCAAAACCACGATTTCATTATGAGGCACGCCGTAGTGGGAGAGATTCCGGAATAATTTTGCCCACCAGAGGATCTTAAACGTGCCCCCAATGCTCCGGAAACGGACGTTTTTTGCATTTCGCCCCATCGAAATGTGGCCGCTGCGGCCGGGATTTCATCATGCGACCTCGTGCTTAGCAGCGCTGCACCATGTCCGCTAAACTACCGCGAGGGTTGTGAAGTGCGTTTAAAATACGTGGCTCTGCACCAAAAACTGATATCGTAGTTATACAAACTGCACTTATCAGAGCATCTAAAGTGGATTTTCTGTTCCTTGCGCAGTATTTTTTTTTTCTAATCAATATGAAACGGCCAACCCAAGAACAAGATTTATTAAGCCGTCATTGGCAGTGGTTTATTTTTCCAGCGGCACCATGATATGTTGAGCGGAACGGATGACACCGACGCAGATGAGTTGTTCTCGTATGACCGGGTTAGTCTACTCCACAAATGGGAGGGTGCAGCAAAACTGAACAACGTGGCATTCTACATTTCGGGAAGTGTTAACCTGTGGCACAGGAGTCATGATGCCGGCGTTTAAACTTGGTTTGCCTTTAAAAGTAGATTTACAGAAGTGTTCGATCACACCGTTATTCGTAAGCTGTTTGCCGAACAACGTTTACGCGAACCTACACGCCGCGCACGCGAAACATTCATAAGCTAGATTGAAGACATCGTTGACCTATTTAAACGTGTGAATTTCGCCGTGAGACAAGCTAACAAAATGAGGCACATTATGAAACAAATAGATGACAATCATACCAGCTGCTTCTCGCAAGGAACACGAGCCCTGTAGCTGATGTCATCTATTTGTGCCACAGCTTCGACCAGCTCCGGAAAAAGCGAAGTTTCACTTGCCGTTCATCTGCATCAGACCAAGAACTTTCGAGCCTCACCACGGTCTTCATTCACACTTCCCTGCTTGCAGAAATCAAGACATTGGGGCACGAGAAGGTTGCGCGCCAACTTTCACCGGTACCGCTTACACAAGATCCAAATTGTCGTCTTCGGCCAATGCTCCAGAACGTCATTGAAAAACAGGTCAAGAAAGTCTTGCCGGTGTCGGATCAACAGCGCACCACGGCCGCTCCACTCACGCGTGCAGAAGGAGACTCCAGGCCTTGACCTCGACAGCACAGCTGCCCCCTCAGTCCAACGTCCTGAGCAAGCTACAGCTCCCGCTATGCCCTGGTCGGGTCCTGTCACCGCAAAACATTGGCGTACATCGGACAACTGTCCGATATGCTTTGCGTGTGTTATTTATTGGCACATCACGCAATTTTTGCCGTCGTCCCGGAACATCGCCCGCTGATTTTCAACGGAGACAACCCTACGTCGTCACACAAACATCCTGCTACGCTCCTGAACCATTGAGTTCCTTCCAGAGAGATGCTCCTGCGGCATTCACCACGCGCCACTCGCCGTCTTCGCGTCGTCACTCCCTCTCCACTATGCGTCGCCGCCCACTGACACGAGATGAGGAAAACTAAACGCCGCAGTTCCTGAGGCGACAACTGCTCTTCCATCGAACTGCTCAAGTGCTCATTCTTCTCTTGCAAATTTGATAGTGTTCGTGGAAGGTGTAGCTAAATTTCCCCCTGCGGACACAGGCAATGCAGTTTCTGCTCCACACGCCACACTTTGCCACAACCATAGAAAGGTGACGACGTCCCTTTCTGGCCTGTCTCATCGCATGGCCACCGTGCTGCGAATTCTAGCGTCAGCGATGTGCACAGCTCGATTGTGGATTCAAGACGTCATGTACACCATCGACTTCGTCCTTCTTAGTGTTCCAATCAGATCACACTGGAGTGGGACTTTCTCTCGAGCCAGAAAGCCGTTATTGACTGCGCCCATGCCGAGGTGACATTTCCTCCGTTCTTCCGTGCCCTATAAGAATGTACTATTGCTGTTGCATCCAAGCTCGTGAGGACACTAACATTTCTTCGCCCTCAAGCGCCCTTGTGCCGGTCGCCGGTACCGCTGTCAGTGGTGCCGTGATCATCTATCCACCATCTCACATCTTTGTTTCTCTAAGAGCTCTCCTCCCGCTGTCGTTCGCCGCATTCACCGTCACGGCCGGTTTCAGCTACACTCATCGTCTACAACTCATTTGCCTTCCCGCTTGCCCTGGGTCGCCATGGATATCTTCGCCACAGCCATCGACTTGCTACAATCTGTTACGCATTTTTCTTCAACCTGCATCCAGGTCAGTTCCTTCGCCACTTTCCACCTCTGGCATTTCTGAGAAAGCCTTCAGTCATTTCACTGCTTACAAACTCACGCCTCAAAACGAACTCAGATTCTTAGTGGGCTGCATCACTTCTGTTCATCCTTCGACCTTGATCAGCCTTATTTAAGACGCACATCCACAGTGAAGCACCACATTGATACTGGCTTCCACCACCCACTGCGCCAATAACGACATCACGTATCAGTTCCGGAGAATCCTGTCATGAATAAACAGGTCAACAGTATGCTCCTCGAGGCGTTATTCAACCATACCTAAGCCCCTGGGCTTCTCCAGTTGTCTTAGTAAAAATGAAGGATGGTTTGACTCAATTTTGCGTTGCTCGATTACGCCGAAACTGCATTTATTACGCTCGATGGCTTATACAAGTTTAATGCCAAGCCCTTCGGCCGGAATAACGCGCCAGCCACCTTCGAAAGAATGATGTACAAGGTACTGCAAAACTTGAAGCGGATAACATGCTCGGGATAACTGGACAACATCGTGGAGCTTGCTTCTAATCTTGCCACACATCTTTGGCACCTTAGCGATGACTTGGCATGCTTTACTGCTGCTGATCTACAACTGAACTTGAAGAAATGCCACTTTTCCACACGTCAACTGACGATCTTCGGCCACGTCGTTTCTGAGATGGTATTCGATCTACCTCACCGCGGAAAAATTCACGCCCATCACTGAGTCGTCAAATCCTACCACCATCAAGGGGCTACATGGTTTCGTGGGCTTGTGTTCTTTGACTGCAATTTCGCGGCCGTCAGGTCGCCTCTGACGCAGTTATTTGGTGAAACGAGTGACATATCCGCATTGTGCCCTGCGTGCGATGATTCCTTCAATACACTGCGCCATCTTCCGCCATTCCCGCATATTCTCAACCATTTTGACCCGACTGCGGCCTCTGATGTCCACACAGATTCCAGTGGTGTGCGCCTTATAGTACTGTACTTGCACAGCGGATAAATCGGAATGCCGAGAACGTAGAGACATATGCGAGTCGCACGCTGACTCACGCCTCAAAACGAACTCAGATTCTTAGTGGGCTGGTATATAGCTTAGTCCAGCTATATAGCACCACTGAAAGAGTGTTTAGCCATTGCCTGGGAGCTCGGCGTGTTTCGGCCTTCTTTATATGGCCGCCCCTTCAACGTGGTCACCGACCACCATGTGCCTTGTAGGCTGTCAACGCTGAAAGACCCCTGCGGCCGACGACTCGCCCGCTTAAAGGCCGCTAACATTCGGATGCCGACTCTCTGTCGCGCCTGCACCATAACGCTACCTGCCTTTCCACCTTGGACAACGCCTCGTTCATTGACAACGACACCATTGCATCTGAACACCGCAAGGACTTCTGAATCACCTCCCTCTTAGACTTTCTTTCTGGCTCACCTTCTAGCTTTACCCTTCGAAGCCTTCGAGGTCAAGCTTTGCCATCCGTGACCAGTTACTATATCGACGAAACTGCTCATGACAACCGAAACTGTCTGCTCGTCATTCCCCGGAGTATGCGAACTACCATTCGCACTTCCTCTCACACTGGCCTTCAGTGCGCTTGCATTGGGGTTTTCAATGTCTAGGAGCGCCTGCACATGAGATACTGCTGGCGCGGCATGTACAACTTCGTTTAAAAGTCTGTTCGCACGTGCCATGAGCGTCAACATCGCAAATTCCTACCTGGACGTTCACCCAACGCCTTACAGCCGATTCCTTGACCTGCCGGACCCTTAGATCGTATCGGCGCCGATCACTACGAACCTCTTCTCATCACTTCAGCCATCTACCGATGGACTATTGTCAGAATCAATCACTTAAATCGGTATGCAGAAATCACCTCTCTACCAACAGTCAGAGCACGTGATGTCGCATGTTTTATTTTTCGCCATTTCATTCATCGTCATGGCGCACTTCGAGCAATTTTGAGTTATGCAAGCGGCACCTTCTTGTTTGAGCCCTGTTCGCCGAGTGCGAGATCGTTCACCGAACCACGTCCGCCTAACACCCTCAGACTAATGGGTTTTCCGAACACCTTAATTGCACCTTCGGCGACACGATATCCACGTACACCGCATCCGATAATACCAACTGGCGCCAAGTTCTTCCGGTTTGTTACATATGCATGCAGTGCAGCCACTCAAGCTACAACTGGTTCTACGCCTTTTTTTCTGGTCTATGGCCATGACCCGTCTCACACCATCGACAACATCTTGCCTAACCGACCTGCCCTATCCGAGTGTACCCCAATGCCTAACGACGCCCGTTAAGCCGAGGAATGCCGTCAGCTAGCCCGCCACTTCTCGTCATATGAACAACAGCGCTATAGAAGAGCATTCAGGTCGCTCGCCACCCCAATCCAACTTTTCTCCCGGGCGCTGCATGTCATGTCCCCAGGCCGTACTCAAACATGAAACCGACGTCAAACTTCAAAACTCCTATAGTCTTTTGCGTCCCCACTCGTACTCCTGGACTTGCCACTGAAACTGCTTCTTAAGTATGCCAGACATTACCGCATTTTGGCGCGCACTTCTGCAGTGATTGACGAAATGGAGAAACTACATGCCTTATTCCAACATGCGACGCCGTAACTTGTTCACATCTAACAACTCAAGCCCTGCTATGACCCACTTGTCTCGCTTTCTGCTTGAGTCGCCAGGCAATCTTCTCTCAGTTCACGTGAGGCCAGTTGTAAGGGAAAATATGGGCATCCAATCCTGCACCACCTCTGTTAATTCACGAGAAGGAGGTAGTCGAGCTCGGAGCCAGCGCCGGTATTCGTAGAGCTCAGTAGACCAGTGATTCCTTTTGCCGATAAACGCCTTGGTGATAGATGATGCTAAAGGTTGCTAAAAGTCGTTTCAATGTTTAATAGGGTTTTGCAAAATTTGCACTCACAAAGTATTGTTGCATAGCGGAGCAGTGTACAATGCCTCATTTTTGTTTGCTATAGATGTATTATAAGCTGTAGTTTACAAATTTATATCGATTTTTTTTATTGTTCAGGAATATAATGGTAAACATTAACTCTAGTGCTTAAGAATTTGGCAAATTTTAAATATTTTTGTTAATTCGTGGACGAAATAAATCATTTACTCTAGAGTCCACTAGAGTCAAACTTTTTTTCTTTCTAAATTAACAAACATCATCAAAGTATGAGCATGGGTTGCAGGGAAAAGCAACTTTTCCATTGTCATCTAATTATATAGTAGTTTCCGAGCTAAAGCTTCCTCTGAAGACGAAGGCACAATTAAGTGAGACCATTAAATTATTCGCGCCGATCCCTTTTTTTCTACCAAATTTGTTTCTTCCAGTGCCATTCATTACTTATTTTTACTAGACTCGAAAATTGTTGTAGCGAAGTTGTTGGGACCTGGGGCAAAGCTTCGCTAAATCGGTTTCTTCGCAACAGGCGTAGTTCCCCATTTCGCATTTCTGTAACAACGCAGATTTTTTTTTTTTAACCACAGGAAGTTGCACCCGTTCAAAAGAGCGCAAATTTTTTCTATAGTGAAAGACAGATTCTCAGGCTGCACAATAATTGAATGTATCAAGGATGCCATCATTCCTCTTGAAGAAACCCATAGGGACCACCTTGATCTGAACTCAAGGCAACCAGTGCGCGCACGGAGTCTTGTAGTTAATGAAACGGTATGCTGAAAGTTGAAACCATGTAGACTGTGATCATAGTTTGCTCCGTCATTGTAAGGAAAGAGTTATGATTGCTGGTCGCGCTCTTTCTTTTTCTTATTTTTTTCTTGTTATTTTCTGTTTCTTCATTTTTTCGATAGCACAAATATTCAGGTCTTTTCGGATACAGTAAAAAATTGCGCGTTCTTGTTTTTAACTTTAGTTCTTCACTATAGCCGTCTTCATTACTATATCAGTTATAAAATGCATGCACGCCTTTAGGAGCGTACGCGGAGCCGGCCTTTGTCTTTACTACAGCCGCGTTGTCGTTATTGACTTGTGGGTCCTGTCGTGGTTAAACGTTATACTCAGTTGTGCTCGGAGCATTACAAGATGAACGAACACGAACTAGCCCAAATTGTTTGCTTAGCCTTAGTGCAATGTATGCGGGTTGATTATAACGAAGTTGTGCTGTAATTTAGTTTGTTAGGCTACACCACCGGAATCTGTTTTGGTCACTTGGCTTAAATTGTCACGCCACTAGTGAACCTTCAGGATGCTTTGTGCTCCATGCGGTCGACAAATACAATAGTCGCATGGGCTATATGCATAAGGGCGCTTATTAAACGAATATGCGCCCTTGTAGCCCGTATTGTAAATGCACTCGTCAGCAGTGTAAAAGTAAACAGCAAGATTGTTTTTTTAAGTCATCAGAAATGGCTGATGACGTGGTGCAATCGAACATTAGAACTCTGTCTGTCCGTCCGTCCGTCCGTCCGTCCGTCCGCCCGCCCGCCCGCCCGCCCGCCCGCCCGCCCGCCCGTCCGTCCGTCCGTCCGTCCGTCCGTCCGTCCGTCCGTCCGTCCGTCCGTCCGTCCGTCCGTCCGTCCGTCCGTCCGTCCGTCCGTCCGTCCGTCCGTCCGTCCGTCCGTCCGTCCGTCCGTCCGTCCGTCCGTCCGTCCGTCCGTCCGTCCGTCCGTCCGTCCGTCCGTCCGTCCGTCCGTCCGTCTGTCTGTCTGTCTGTCTGTCTGTCTGTCTGTCTGTCTGTCTGTCTGTCTGTCTGTCTGTCTGTCTGTCTGTCTGTCTGTCTGTCTGTCTGTCTGTCTGTCTGTCTGTCTGTCTGTCTGTCTGTCTGTCTGTCTGTCTGTCTGTCTGTCTGTCTGTCTGTCTGTCCGTCCGTCCGTCCGTCCGTCCGTCCGTCCGTCCGTCCGTCCGTCCGTCCGTCCGTCCGTCCGTCCGTCCGTCCGTCCGTCCGTCCGTCCGTCCGTCCGTCCGTCCGTCCGTCCGTCCGTCCGTCCGTCCGTCCGTCCGTCCGTCCGTCCGTTTGTTTGTTTGTTTGTTTGTTTGTTTGTTTGTTTGTTTGTTTGTTTGTTTGTTTGTTTACTACATACAGTATAATATAACTAAACGAATGCATTCTTATGCTCATAACTGCCTACCAACCAGGTGGTCTTTAGACTGAATATAACGTTCTGTAACGGAGTGTGTTTAGAAACTGGTATTTGGTCAACATAACCTATTGCTTCGCAAGTTTCATAGTTACTACTAATATTTTTCTATGTTCTGCGAAGAGTATACTCCGGTTCGCCCGAAGCAAAAGGAAACCAACTAGCCAGGCATGATGAGCGAAGACGCCCGGAGCATTAAAGAGATGACGCGTCTGACGACTACGTCATCGCCGATCGTCTATCACGATGACGACTGCACGGCCAAAAAAGTCATCCCGGAGCGATGGGGCGGTGAACATAATTACGCATAACCAATGAAGTGCAGGAAGAGAATAAGAAAGCGGTTAAAGGAAATATCTACGGACACTGGTGCTGCATGTGTATCCAGTGCACAGAATATTTCCATTGTCCGCACTCTTACCCACACTTTGCGGCTCTGCGGTCCTTTCACGTCATCAGCTTCGGCCTGCACACTCAAATCGCTGGCCTAATTACGTGCGGACGAAGTCCGAGGTGTCGTGAAGTTGTCGCCGAATTCAGGAATACTAAGGGCGTTTTGTCAATGATGATAATAATGACGAAACACCTGACGAGTTCGTGGGTCAATGACCGGCGAAAAAGTGGCGCAACCAAACAGTTCAACGGTAGATCCCAGGGTAAAAGGTCACTGATTTGCGCAATATCCAACCGTCGTTATACATGAACGTAATTTCCCGGGCTACGCTATACTCTCGTTGTGTACGTCTCTTTTTTATTACCTATATTATCAAACGGCATGATATCGATTGCGTTGTTGCTACAATGCACGTAGCCACGAATCAAGTATCCAAGCACCCATGATTGCCGCCTAGACTTCCGTAACAGTTGCTATGCGTTCCATTAGAGAATCTCATTTATAAGAGGAAAAGCTGGACCGCGCTTGCTGAAAATGATCCCCGCTATGAAGAAAAAGACATTTGGCATGATAAACGGCCGTGTTCTACCAAGTCTAGATTTTTCCCAATTTCGTGCTGTCTCCTTTGACGTAATCGATGGAAAGTTCTTCCGATGGTTCAGTCCTGCAAGAAAAAAGAAAGCACATAGAAGCGGAAAAAAAGGCCGTTCTGCATCTATTCGTTTAAGGGTGATGCAACGCAAGCACGATGAAGGAAACCAAAGTACGCGCAACGCCCTCGGCACCGCGAGTGTGGGTGGATGGTGTGATGTCATGGTACCGAACTCGGCAAGCCATGTCCTGGCGACATCATCTGGTCCGGCCACTGACCAGACGATGGAGATATAATAGCTGGTAAGTGAAGTTCACGGCAGTGAAAGGGATGGTCTTATCTCGCAAGGAAAAGACTAAAGAAAGCTACACAGAATATGGCCCACCGTCCGCGTCAGCATGCCCTCATTATTTTTTTCAGCTTGGCCACTACGTGTAGACAAAGCGGATGTGATAACGCGTTTGAATTACAGTGGTGAGAGTGAAAACGTACGCAAATTACACCGCCCATGCTGAATTGTGAGCTCTTACACACAAGATCAGGCGTTTCCAAGGTCTGTCAGAGGCATTGCGACATTATCAAGCTCGGCACAGAGTATTGATAAAGATGCGAAGAATACTGACAGAGGCCTGCCAGATCTTAATTTTCCGGTATTGTAAGCGGATAACAAAAATAAAAACAACAGAAACACATTAAGGTCGTGGCAATCGTTCGCTGCGAATATAAAACTGCATTTTACCTCACTCTCGATGCATCAGTTCCTCCAAGCTCTTGCCAACTGAGAGACCCTCAACCATGATCGCCGTGAGTGGAGCCTACCATCTACTTCACATGGAACATGGTGCTTTTATGCTTCGAGTTTCTTAATATTTCTGCTAAAACTTCCATTACACAAGCACTAATCGTTTCTTTCGTGGTCACGCTTACGTCCTAAATTCAGTCTTGAAGTTACTTGAAATTTAGGGATGTGCCAACTGAAATTTGAGGGGGGGAGGCAAATTTAATTTGGAGGTAGGCCAACTTGAATTTGGCGGTGAGCCAACTTAAAAGTTGGGAGTGGGCGCACTTGAAATGTGGGGTTGGCCCAAATGAATTTTGTGGGTGGGGATGACTTGAAATGTGGGGTTCACCTAACTGAATTTCGGGGGTGTGCCAACTTGAAATTTGAGGGCGGACCAAGTGGAATATGGGGGTACGCTTACGCATACTTAGACGACTCCAGCGAAGCTTCTGCAAACCGTTTTGCACTTTGCCCTTTCGCGCCTAATCTGAACCTGTGACAATGCCGTTTCTTCAAAGACTGGACTGTTTCGTACCTTACTGTACCATCTCGTGCCACCACCTATCGCAGGTTTTGTGCCTCTTCACCGCTCTGATTAGCAACGCCCTCGCCTCACACTTCCCCGTGCACGGTCTCCCGGCACCCGGCTACTCCGTGCACGGAGCTCCCTTTGCTACTAATCCCGGTGGTTTGCCCTGGACTCCCACCATCCACAACGTACCTACCCCGTTCGGCTCCTACTTCACCGGGATCAGCTATAGGCACAGTTGGGAAGCTCAACCACCGCGCCTGCACAACGCGTGGGGTCTCTCTCCGTACGGTCTCAACTACGGCTACGGGCTAAGGACCTTCGGATATCCGAACCCGTGGAAGTAACTGTGAGTTATTATGATTATGGACTGCTCGAAAGCCGAATCGGAATCCGCGAATCAAGAATATCGTGAATGCGCACTCACAGAAACGCAGCTCTGCAAGGCCCAGTTCCCCTCCCAAACGATATGATGGTCCCTGAAAGTTTTCCATTAGAAAAATTAGGGAACTAGTAGCCTATAACATTACAGAACCGCTTGCGTGCAAACTGAATCGGTGGTTATCTCATAATCGAGGCAGACAATAGCATAGCCCGTACGAGCATCTGATTCAAATATAGTGATAATGAGCTTACATGCTACCTGCGCACCGAGATTTTCTCAATATTCTTCGATTTCGCAGAATACAGAACAACAATAAGTTTAAGAGAGATGTGGAGCCGGCAAAGCTATGTATTGAATTTAAGGGAGACTATTTCGAATAATCCTCAGAACGCTTAGCAGCCGTCACTTTAAAATTTACAGGTACCTGTGTCAGTCCCGGAATTTTATTACCAGACCCGGGGCCGAATTCACACATCTTTTCGCGCGTAAGTACGGTTTTCCGTTGGCTGGACCCCTTCGCGGTAATACGTCTGGCATCAGGATTCGCTGAAATTTTCTCTTACGAACATTTATAGCATAAGAGCTTGTTTTTGTGAACATGGATCCTGTATTTATTTATCATCCACCATTCACGAGCGATCGATCCCGGTGATATTGTTGGCACCGCGAACCACTGACGAAGCACGAAAAGAAATATCATCGGAATGGACTTCTTAAGTTATCTTGACTCTGCACTGTATACAATATCGCGAGTAATGTTAACCTAACAGAAGCACCCGAACGTTTCTCTCGTTCAAAACACCGCAGTGGGCTGACAAAGAGCAAACACACAGGTAATTTTGTGTGCTGCTTTCAGTGTACGAACTGCAAAAGTAACTTTTTGTTTGTGTTTACAAACATTGATGGGCATTGTGGGACTCCGAAATTGCTCAAATAATTAATCAGAAATTATTCGTGAAATTACATGAGGTATGTGCGAGAAAAAAGGGAACCGAGGTGCGCGATTTTATTATTCATATCTCAGGAACCCAACAAACCTAGCGGAAATTTCTTTTACTCACTAAGTTAACTAAAGAAATGATAAATTAATGGAAATTAAAGTGGATGAAAACACAACTTGCCACAGGTGGGAAACGATCCTAGGTCTTCGCATTACGCCTGCGATGCTCTTAACATTGAGCTACCGCGGCGCCGTTTTCCCATCTACTTTCTGGGGTATTTCTATGTTACAACTAGAACTAACCCTAGGAGTGTTAGCCAGCGCCACCACTCACAAACCTAATCATCGCACGCGTAATGCGAAGACGTGGGTTCGTTACCCACTTGCAGCAAGTTGTTTTTTCATTCACATTTATTTCCATTAATTTAGCATTTCTCCATATCACTTAGCGAGTACAAGTAATTTCCCTCAAGTTTTCCTTGGTGTCTATGTTTGTTGGCTTCCTATGATTAGGTATGTGCGTATTTCGTGGTACTGAAATGCAAACACAGACACATGCAGAGGCCGAACGGGAGCCAACGGGAGCCAACGTTAGACAAAGTGACTTGGCCGCTCATGGCAAAAACTGGCTTTCTAGGCAAAGTTGATATAGCTCTTTATCCGCAACCTTCCATTGGGGAGGAGAAGAAGCGAGGTAGTAGAGTATGCTGAGGGGCATAATAAGGGGTGAGCGCGTAGCCAGTGTGTCAAAGTTACTGCCGCAATGAAGACATGTACGCGTGCTACTTCTTGTGCCTATTGCAGCTTTTCAACAAGTCAGCAGCTTCGGTTGCCAGTGCGGAGAGTTTGTTTGGTGAATGTGTTAGTCAGCATGTTTTCTTCATTCCACAGTTACAAGATCTGCTGAAGAACCTTCGGAAACTGAACAAGACTGTGCCAAATGACGACCGGTATGGGACAGTATGACAAAAGAATGTAGTGCTCGTTTTTGACCCTGTTGATGTCAACATGATTGAGGAACAAATAAAAATGCGAAGAAGCCGACAAAAGTGAGTCTCCAATTTATTAGCTGGTCTCGCACTTTATTAAGCGGCCGCTTTCTGGTAGCGAACGCACTATTTCGGCTGCACAAATTCGACGCCGAGGCCACGCTTCTGTGCCTCCTGCTTCGCATTGTCAGCACTGACATCACGGACGTAATTCCTTCCTCGTGTTCGAAGTGCGGGCTGCCTTTTGACCGTGATAATGACACTGTAGCTGTGAATTTCAATATATAGTGTTCTCGTAGAGAAACTTACGTGGGGACATTGCGCACTTCATGCACTTCAGGGTGACGAGCCCACATCCCACATCGCACTAGCGGTTACCATACGTACAACTGGAGTTATGAAAGCTGGCGTTGGGTGTCGTTTATGCAAGCAGTGAAGTGTCCGAGAAACTCTCCCAACATCTCGACCCAACGAGAGCTCAGATTTCGAGGTCGCAGACACGAGGTCGCAGACACGAGGTCGCAGACACAAGTGGCAGTTCATAACTTTCGGCTTTAACCAAGTTGCTTCTCGATGTCACTGGTTTCCAGTCTTTCAGATACTGTAATCTTCGTAATTAAAAGATCACAGAAATTCATCACCGAGTACTTGCGGTATGGCGCCACGATTACTTTTACGTATACGCTGATTCCATATTTCTTTAAAATAAAAACAAATTTAAGCATCTCGTTGCTCTTGAGTGCCAGAGTTGAGGTAGGCGAACGGATATGTGGTTTACGAGAGTTTTCAGGATGTCTTGGCACCGTTAAAATGCACCGCAGTTGCAATGTTTCTCGCCAAAAATACGAAGGATCAAATTAGTGCCCACATTCACGTCACCTCAAACGATTGACAAGAGAAAGCACGTACCACTCATCCAGATAGACCTAACGGAGGTGTATGCGACAGCTTTAGACTTCGACTTATTCGGTGACCTTCAGAGGCAGCGTTTGCCTCGGCTAAGAAGCGGTGGCAGCCGAGCTCTGGCGGTGGGGAATCACCGTAGACAAAATTACAGGTTGTCGCTGAACGAACGGCATCATTGATGTGTGTCGTGTCATTACTGACCTTTGACGCCAAATGCTCTCCGCATCCACAGCGTAGACGGCAAAGATGGGATCGAGCCACGGATTTCCCTGTATTCTTCCTCCGTTAAGTGCTCGTGACGCTCAGCCAGTCTCTCTCTCTCTCTCTCTCTGTCTATCTGTCTGTCCGTTTGTATCTCTCTCTCTCTCTCCGTCTGTCTGCCCATCCGTCTGTCTGTCTGTTTATTCTATAATGTTTCAGCGAAACTTGAGCAGATCAGTGAGTACGCGTGGATGAAGTCACCTGAATATAGTAAGGAGCGACATAGGTGAAGTGCAGTATAGTATCTATTGATACAAGATACATTTGAGAAATGAAAAATTTTCCTTAATCATGCACTACAAGCTCTGCTGATTCGCCTTGACAGCCAGAAGTAGATTCGAAAGCATTACTCACACCCTTAAAGGTTATGTAGTATCGAATGAATGACGTTTGCTTTGTAAAACACTGCGAACTATTTACGCAGAAGCTACGATTTTGTTGTGAAATGTTAACAGAACAGTTTTTAAAAAAAACAGTGGGGCTGTCTTGAGAAACCGCGAACTTTAAGGACTACGAAGAGCGAAATGAATGAATGAATGAATGAATGAATGAATGAATGAATGATTGAATGAATGAATGAATGAATGAATGAATGAATGAATGAATGAATGAACCTTTAATTGAAGCAGTGACTTGGCGTCGAAGAGCGAAAGATTCTTTTTATTATTGTATTTCAGAAACATTACAAACAGTTCCGACTGAATATCCCGCGGGAACCTACATCCCTGCAGGGTGCTTGAGTGACGGTATAGAAAACGCATTGGATCATGTGGACATTGCAGGACTAATTAGAGACCGCATAGCGCTGCGAAGTGTAAATTCTCTTTTGTGCAAACTCATTTGCTTTGCAAAGTTGTGTAACGGTGTTCTGTTTGGGATTCATATAATAACCAAGCCATGAACCATTCTTATCAATAAAGGTGTGTAGTAATCTCGTACTTACCTTGGTAGGCTAAAAACTGGTCATGTGACTTCACTTCATATAGATGGAAAGTACAGACCAATATCTGTGTTATCACTTTTCTCTAATGTTCCTGAGAGAGCCTTGTACACACAATTTAATAAATTTTGTTTGCAAGATATATAATCGTGGAACGATAATTAGTATTTCAAAAACCCACGTCGACAGAAAGGGCGATAGTATGAAATAAAGAAAAAAATTATAAAAAATATTGACATAAAGTTATTTAGTGGTGGAATTTACTATTTAGATTTTCAAAAATCACTTGATTTTATCGAACATTATATTTTGACGCAAAATCGAAGCAAATTGCTTTAGAAGTATCGCACCAAACCTCATCCGTAGTTACCTACGCATTAATTCCAATACGTTTGCTTCCATGATGTTCAATCTGGCAAAAGTATAATTACATATGGTGTACCTCCAGGCTCTGCAGTTGGCTCCCTGGTATTTATAGCCTAAGTGAATGATGGTAACATTACTACTGCTGATGAGCTAATAATATATGATGATGACGCAAGCGATTTTTACTCCGGAGCCAACTTGGAGGACCTCGATGTCACATCAAACAACTGGTTGCGATAATTTAGTTTATGGGTCTCTTCTAGCAAACTAAATGTAAATGCAAAAAGAACAAAGTTAGTTTTGTGTACTCCCATGAATAAAACAATACATTACGCAGGAAACTGCATTACAGTTACTCTTTACATTACCTTGTAGATTATAATTCAGTTTGAGGCGCCTCTTTTCAACCTAAATTAAGCTGGTCACTTGACGCGGACAACATTCGCAAAGTGAAGAACGTAAAAAACGGTAGCGAACGTGAAAACGTTAGCAAAATTACGAATTGGTGTAATCAGCACACCGGCATAATAATATAACTGACACAAACAAGTGCCGCTGCTCAAAATTTTCAATTCCGAATTCGATCACTTTTCAATTTTTGACAAAATTCAGTAAGGTAAATACGCTCCAGTTTGGTCACGGTAAACTAAGTGTACTGCAGTTTCTGATACATTTGATCTCATTGTGTCTTTTACCTCTTTCGTTCTTTATTTTATATTTGTCTGTACAATGTGTCACCACTGTGCGACACAATGTACTATTGCTGTTACGTTATAATATTAGTAGTCTGTGTCAAAATAAATTGGGTCAAAATAAATTATCGAAGCCACACTGACTAAAGCACGCTGAACAGACCTTGGATAGTGTGAAACAATAGCCATTGTGATGAAAATGATGATTATGTAGTGACGTTTGATTGGTGATGAAAATGTAATGAGGTTTGGGTCGAGGACCACTCACCAAGGAACGCAATCGACCACTCGAGTGCACACAAACACAGAATATATATTAACAGCACAAAACGTACAGACTTCACGATGGACATGTAATTAAGTTATGATAACGCATGCAGTCCCGAAGCTGCTACTATAGAGTGTCCTGTCATATAATATAATGTCTCTCGCCGTGCGTTTCCTTTGCGTGAAGTCCGTTGACGCGTAGAGGCTGATGTCGGTCCCGAAGGGTCGGCTGACGGCTGGACGACGTCACCATGGGCCTACCCACGGTATCATGGGATCTGCAGCTGCAGCAGCGACGGCAGCAGACACAGCCGTGGTAGCCGTGCAACAGCTCTCGCTACTGCTCTCGCCTCCGCACGGCAGGCTGGTCGTGACAGTGGCCCGGGAAAGCGACCACCTCGCCTGGCTCCCTGGACCGGTTGTCCAGCAGGAACACAGGCTCTTGAGGCTCCCTGGACCGGTTGCCTCGCTCGCCTGGCTCTCTCGAGCGGTTGCCCCACTCACCTGGCTCCCTGGACCGGTTGCCCAGCAGGAACGCAGGTCACCGGCATCCGAGAACGAGTTACCTCGTTCGCCTGGCTCCCTGGACTGGTTGTCCAGCAGGAACACAGGTCCTTTGCGTCCAAGGACGGCGTAGTGGGTTCTCTGGACCGGGCGTCCAGCGAGAACCGGCTGGCCTTCAACGCCGAGCAGCTCAGAACACTCGCACGCACCACGCGCCACACGATCACACCACTTCGTCATCGCCCCCGCACGGCGAACACGACAATGTCTTTTAACACGTAAGTGTTTTATGCCGGGGTCCACCAAGACTTCACTGACGTATTTCCGTCACGGATGTGACGTTCTTACAATGTACACGAACATAATACAAAGAAAGAAACCAGAAGAAAAAGTTCCACAAACATGCAAAATTTGGGAATCGAACCCACGACCTCTCGGTCCGCGACGATAGATCGCCGAGCGTTTACCCCATTGCGCCACAAACGCATTTGCCGAGAGCTACACAGACGCGCCTTATATATCTAACACTCCTCCGTGTACCCGCGCTCTTGCTCGGGGCGGTGCCGCCGCCTACGAGCAGAAAAGAGAAGTACTGCATTATGACACTAACGCGCACCGACAGTGAACGCTTCGGTGGTCTCAGCACTACGACGCCTCGATGCCAGCATTCGAAGGGACGCTGGCATCAAGAAGCACTACCAACGCCACCTAGGTGGCGTTCACCGTACTCAGCACAGCGGAGCGTGGCCTCCGCAATTAGCTCTGAAAATGTTTCTGAAGTTGATCGCGGAGGCTGCAATTACGACGCGCTGTACGCGCTGATTTGACTCGGTGACGATTCAGTTACGTGCTTTGTCTTGCGCGTTGTATTAGTGTGTCAGTTACGTGCTTCGTCTTTCGCGTTGTGCTAGCGTGTGCAGCGTAGTGCAGCTTCCATATGCACGACGGTTGCTCATGGTCATCGACGTTGGTAGTCGTGATGGAGGAGACGTGCCACCAGGCGTCAGCGTGGGTGCATCAACGCCTAAGGGCTCTTTAGCCACAAAACACCAATAGACATTATATATCAATGTGCAATAAACATTACACTACTTCTGTGAAGACACGTTTCACTTTCGTGTTCTATACCGATTCCTATATAAGAGGGATCAACCACTTTTTTTTTGTTTTTCGCGTGCTTCCGTCCATATCATGACAACCCCCGGTTTTAAGAAAACAAAGGCCAACGTGTTGCGCGGAGGTACACTTTGACAACGAGTTCACTACATATACAACTGTTGTTTTAAAAGTAAAATCGGCAATTGTCTTCTTATCCTTTAGCACTCTAAAGGTTAAAAATTTTAACTCTATGGTAGTATACACTTGTTCATTCAGCGATTTAAGCACGGCTCAGGTAATCCGCTCCGACGTTATCCTACTCTTTGTCATGTTGAGTGCTTGTAGAATGCGACCATTGCCGAGCTTATTCTTGAAATTGCTGAACGCTTGCTCTTGAGCCAGTCCCCACGCGAGACTGTTGTTTGGTCCTTTCCGTGTGAGGTCTGTCAAAGGCTTGGTGACCTCTGTTATGGTAGAGACCTGCTGCACTTGTAAAGGTTCGCGTTCCTCATATTTCTTGAGCATATTGATGTGGAATATCTTATTTTTCCACTTATGTTCAAAACATAGTCGACCTCGTTCTTCCGTTCGATGACTTCAAATGGACCTTTCCACTGCATTAGTAATTTGTTCGAATCAGTCGGCAGTAGAAGAAGTACTTTATCGCCAACGTTTAACTTGCGAGGACGGCTCTTCCGGTCAAAGTAGGTTTTCTGCTTTTCGCGTGCCTTCTCCAACTCATCATGGGCGAGTTTGCATGTTTCCTCAAGGCGATTTCGAAGATCGACAAGATAGGTGTATGTTGTGCGAGTTTCGCCGTCGATATCTTCATTGGTCCACAGCTCCTTGAGCACTGTCAGTGGTCCCCGTACGTGTCGGCCATAAATCAATTGAAAAGGCGAGAAGCCCAGGCTTGCTTGCGGCACCTCTCTGTAGGCGAAGAGCAGTGGAGCAAGGTACCTGTCCCATGATCGAGGTTTGTCCTGGCACATCCTCTTCAGCATGGTCTTCAGGGTACCGTTGAACTTCTCAACGAGCGCATTCGCCATGGCATGATAGGGAGTCGTTCGGAGAAACCTGATGGCAAGTAGACGGCCCACCTCTTCCATGAGCTCTGCTGTGAAGCTTGTTCCTTGGTCACTTACGATCTCTTTTGGTAGACCAATGCGAGAAAAAATCTCAATCATTCCCTCTGCCACATGCACAGCATCAATTGCAGGAAGAGCAATGGCATCCGCATATCGGGTGGCAAAATCTATGAGGGTCAGAATATAGCGGTTGCCATGGTCCGATTTCGGTGAGAAAGGACCGATTAAATCGACCGCTACGCGCTCAAAAGGTGTACGTATTATAGGCATGTTGCCCAGAGGCGCAACACCAATTTTGCCCTTTGGTGTTGTTCGCTGGCACTTATCACAGGACTTGACGAAACGTTTCACGTCGCCATGCAGATCTGGCCAGTAAAAATCCGCCAGGACTCGATCTGTCGTGCGCCGAATGCCTTGATGTCCGGCCATAAGACCTTCGTGTGCGACTTCAAGTATAGGCCTTCTAAACATCTTCGGCACGACAAGCTGGTTAAATGTCCTGCCGGTAGCAAGACAGTACTGTCGGTAGAGAAGCCCACCTTTTTCAAGGAACGAGTAGCAGTGGCCTTTTGGTGACTTGCACTTTCTGTCGACTTTAGCAAACAGAGATTTCAGCGTTTTGTCTTTCTGCTGTTCCTCTGCAAATTGGTCTTTGGTAACGTCACACCACTTTATCTTTGGTACGCCCAATGGAGTCGTCTTATCCTCTTGTGGCTTGACCATGACGGAAACATAGTGAGGGTGCTCCACAGGTATCGCTTGCACACTGGAGTTTAGCGACGCAGTGTCTCTTTCGTCGACTGAAGCATGCTTCCACTTAATATCTGGCTCGTAAGGTCCTCTGACACCAGGTAGGTTTCCGAGCACAAGATCATAAAGCGGCTTGTTCATACATAAGGCTGTGATTTCTCCAGTAAAGTACGGTGTATGTACGTGGAGTTTGGCCTCTGGCACATCAATTACAGAGCCATCAATAAGCAGGACTCTGCTACTCTTTCCAGTCAAACTCTGATCAGGAACTAAGTCTCTTCAGATAATTGCAGTATTGCTGCCCGTATCACGAAGGACCCTAATTGTTCGACCGAGCACTTCCCCTTCCACTACTGGCATTCCTTCCACCAGAAAAATGGGTTTTCTTTGATCCGGCTTTTTATCAAAAGTGTCACGATTTTTTCCTTTCTTGTGTTTTCCAGTTGGGTGACACAAAGAAAAATCATAGCGGTTCTCGTTGACCACGCAGGCTGAACTTTTCTCTTTATGCGCCTTCGTGCTCCAGCAGTCGTCGCTCTTGTGACCAACCTTCCCACAGAACTTGCACTTCGTCACTTCTTTAGCTGGGTTGCGACATTCATGAGCTTGATGCCCCAGGCGCTTGCAAAGCATACACCTTGGTGGTGGTTTTCTTGGAGCGTCGGTAGGATTCCTTGTGACGTCTTTTGCGTCCTCCGTAACCTTCCCGAGATTCGATAGGTTCTGAGCTTCAATGAACCGATCAGCCGCATCAGCTAGCTCTTGGAGTGACTTGCATTCTCGTTCTTTCAGGAATATAGTAAGCTTTGGATTGCAACACCGGATAAACTGTTCGGCGACCATGTGGTCTCGAAGGCTGTCGAACGTTCTGGACACGTTAGCCATGTCAATCCAGTGGTCGAAGTACCCTGAAAGCCTAGCAGCTAACTGTCTCCCGGTTTCTCCATCCTCTGCCCTTGCCTTGCGAAATTTCTCCTGGTAACCTTGCGCAGTGAATCGAAACCTCTGCAGCAAAGCTTTCTTTACTTTCTCGTAGTTTAATGAATCAGCGGCAGTCATTCGGCCAATTACTGTTAGCGCTTCACCACTCAAACACATGCTCACAGCTAATGCCCACTTCTCTTGTGGCCAATCCTTTCCTGTTGCCACGCGCTCGAACCTTTGCAAGTACGCATGCAAATCATCGCGTCGCTCATCGAACAACGGAAGCAACTTTTGCGGGTTGAGAACTGAAGAGGCGGCACTCGGAAGAGACATCGAATCAGTGTTGATTCGTGCGGATTCACTCTGAGCTCCTTCTTGGAGCTTCAATTTGAGCTCAAGAATTTGTCGAGTTCTTTCGTCGGCTTCCTTACTTGCTTCTCTCTCCGCCGCTCGTTCCGCTCTTTGTTTTGCCCGTTCGTTCTCAATCCACGTACGCAATTCCACACCGGACAATCCTAGCTGTGATCCAATAGTGGCTAATCTTTCTGTATCCACCGTTTAGTTCTCTGTGAGCGTGCACTCGAGGGAGGATAATTTCCTTCGATGATTTTACGAGCGGTATCCTGGCAGGCTCGCCAGATTGTGATGAAAATGATGATTATGTAGTGACGTTGGATTGGTGATGAAAATGTAATGAGGTTTGGGCCCAGGACCACTCACCAAGAAACGCAATCGACCACTCGAGTGCACACAAACAAAGAATATATATTAACAGCACAAAACGTACAGACTTCACGATGGACATGTAATTAAGTTATGATAACGCATGCAGTCCCGAAGCTGCTACTATAGAGTGTCCTGTCATATAATATAATGTCTCTCGCCGTGCGTTCCCTTTGCGTGAAGTCCGTTGACGCGTAGAGGCCGATGTCGGTCCCGAAGGGTCGGCTGACGGCTGGACGACGTCACCATGGGCCTACCCACGGTATCATGGGATCTGCAGCTGCAGCAGCGACGGCAGCAGACACAGCCGTGGTAGCCGTGCAACAGCTCTCGCTACTGCTCTCGCCTCCGCACGGCAGGCTGGTCGTGACAGTGGGCCGGGAAAGCGACCACCTCGCCTGGCTCCCTGGACCGGTTGTCCAGTAGGAACACAGGCTCTTGAGGCTCCCTGGACCGGTTGCCTCGCTCGCCTGGCTCTCTCGAGCGGTTGCCCCGCTCACCTGGCTCCCTGGACCAGTTTCCCAGCAGGAACGCAGGTCCTTTGCGTCCAAGGACGGCGTAGTGGGCGATCTGGGTTCTCTGGACCGGGCGTCTGGACCGAGCAGCTCAGAACACTCGCACGCACCACGCACCACACGATCACACCA
Organism: Dermacentor silvarum; assembly: GCF_013339745.2. Lineage (NCBI taxonomy): Eukaryota > Metazoa > Arthropoda > Arachnida > Ixodida > Ixodidae > Dermacentor > Dermacentor silvarum. The sequence goes on from NC_051156.1 coordinate 36,038,788, forward strand.
CTTCGTCATCGCCCCCGCACGGCGAACACGACAATGTCTTTTTGTTTTTCGCGCGCTTCCGTCCATATCATGACAGCCATACAAAAATTAAAAGCAGAACAGAAATCAGTGTTTTTTTTTTCTTTTTTTAATATGGAGGACGTATCTAAATATGGGAGAGACAGTAAAATTCCAAGATTTCAATCATGCCAATTGACTAGAGTATGGAAAAAATTTCCAAATTAAGGGCACCGAATTCAATAGCTATTGCTCGAAGCAACGGAATAAATATTTCTAGCTGCAACTTCGAGATCTATGGTTGAATGGGTTGAAAGCAGCCTACTTGAACGTTGAAGGCTGCTTTACGAAATTGCAAATATTTAGACACTATCCCGAGTGCACTCCGTCCACAGGGCGCGAACCGCCACAAATTCACAATCGTCCCCTGTGGGAAATTGCGATCGTGTTGCTGTCTGATCCTGGAAAGTCATGCACGTCTGAGATTTTTTTTTCGCATAGCTGGTAGTATTATGTGTTTAATAGTCCCTAATATGACTTACAGTGGTGCTCTGCGCACCGCTCGCATTAAAGAAGTGAGAGAAGCGACAAGGAAAACACGTTTTGTAGAAATACTCAGGAACAAAGACGAAAGGAAATGGGTGACAGAAGTGCACAAATATCTGTACAGCATATATCACCGGTTGTCTTTACTAAGACCACCGGTGATGCCCACGGGCTACTGGAAGGTTCAATGATGTCCTTGTCTATCATCTTGTTGACCTCTTTCTGGATTATGGCCCTTTCTGTTGCGGAGACAGGATATGGCCGCCTATGAGTGGGGCTGGCGTCACCGGTGTTGATGCGATGCGTGACAACAGATGTCTGACCAAGTGGATGGTCGTCCAAATCAAAGATATCCCGATAAGATGACAGGAGGTGACGAAGAGCTGTTGTTTGCTCGGAAGGAAGGTCAGGGGTGATCATCTTACAAACATCGTCCGCAGGCGTCGAGCACGAAGGAATGGGTGACAAAGGTGCGTTGGTACTCGGGAAGGATTCGGAGGCCAAAGAAGAAATCTCAAATTCTTCCAAAGGAGTGATAAGTGCGACGGCAATGCCGTGTGGCAGCACATGCGCTGAAAATCCAAAATTGAGGATGGGCACCCGAGCGCAGTTTTCGAGGATCCGGATTAAGGTGCTCGGTAGGGCAATATTGCGTGACAAAACCACGTCAGTAAGCGGCGACACGACGTACTCGCCATCAGGTACGGGAGGACAGGGCGTCAGGAGCACATTTGTAGCTGCCTGTGGAGACAGCCTTGCAAACTCAGCAGAACATAAGCGGGGTGAAGCACAAGTTGTTGCGTCTGCGTCGGCAGAAAGTGGCAGATACAGCTCTACAACACCTGCGGAGCAGTCAATTTGGGCAGCGTGTTTCGAAAGGAAGTCGAGGCCAAGAATTAGGTCGTGTGGACAGTGCTCAAGGAGGATAAATAAAACAACGCTATAATGGCCCGCAATGGTCACACGTGCTGTGCACATTCCAAGAAGAGGTGAAGTACTCCCATCGGCGACTCGCACAGTGCACGGTACGACGGGCGTCAGAACCTTTTTGAGCCTTCGGCGGAGAGAAGCGCTCATAACTGAAAGCTGCGCTCCTGTGTCAACGAGAGATGTAACAGGAACACCATCAACTTCAATGTCCAGTAGGTTTCCACGTGTAGGCAGAGTCAACAGAGGATTTGTGCGCCGGGTCGGAGTTGCAGCTTCACCTCCGGGAGCTGCACCGCCTAGTTTCCCGAAGGGAAGCGACCGGTTGCAGATGGGGACGAAGAGCGGTGAACGAGAGGCGAAAGGGACCGACAGCCTTGCGGAGACGGGGAGCGGTTGGATGTTGGTGGAGCACTGTCGGCGTTGATGTTCCTAGGTGGCGTGTAGGGCGAGAAAGTGCGATTGTCTGGTACTTGGCGGTAGTGACTCGGAGATGACCAGCGGTTACGGCAATGACGGGCGATGTGTCCAATACCGGAACAATTAAAACAGATGGGTCTGTCATCCGCAGTGCGCCAGTCAGCGGGGTTGCGGCGGAGTGGCGGAAAGCTTTGCGTCTGGGAGTGAGCGGCTGGAGAAATCTGGTAGGTGTTCGTATGGCGGACCGAGCAGAGAGACGGAATGCCCAAACTCGCTATTTCCTCCCGAACGACCGCTTGTATGAGCGAGATATCGGGCACGCTTTCCCGACAGTCGAAACGAATTGGAGCCGGAGCCATGGCCTCAAGCTCACGGCGAACGATACGCGTTATATCTTCCGGTCCTGTCGGCTGAACGAACCGCGGCGGGTCTTCGCACAAAGATGTCGCGGCGGTGTGGGGAAATCTGTCAAAATTTTGAGGGACGCGGCGGCCTTTCGCTTGTTCGAAGCGCCGGCACTCCTTTATATTTGCATCCACAGTGGCACAATCCTTACGCATCAGGAGATTAAAGGCCTCGTCTGCAATACCTTTTAGTATGTGACCAATCTTGTCCGCCTCGTTCATGTTATCAGCCTTGCGGCAGAGAGCCAGCACTTCCTGTATGCACACGACTTTGGATTCCGTGAACGTCTGAGTGCTGCATGAAAGTTCTTTTTTGCTGCCAACTGAGGACCGACAGGTCTGCCAAACAGGTCTCGCATTTTTTTCTTTGCAGACACCCCAGCTTGTTAAGTCAGCTTCATGCGTATGGTACCATTGCTTCGCAGTTACTCGCAGATAAAACATCAGGTTTGCTAGCATCATTGTTGGATCCCTCCTATTGTTGTCGCACACTCGCTCGTACATCGCAAGCCAGTCCTCGACGTCGGCGTTGTCCATGCCACAAAATGTCCCCGGGTCCCACAGATGAGTGAGGATGACCGATGGCATGGACTGCTGAGGCGTTGTCGGTTGTGTCGGTTGATATGCCATTGTGGCGGAAGGTAGATGACGTCCGCTTCGAAGTTCCGTGATTGTACCCCGCACCTTCCACCAAATGTTGCAGGAAGAAAGCAGGCCCACGAGTGTAGAAGAATGTATATTTACAAGCGAAGTATATGGCGTTCAGGCAACGGCCAGAGTCTTCGTCTTCCTCTCGTTAGTGTTTCCTTCATCTTTCCGTTCACCGTAACAATATATATATATATATATATATATATATATATATATATATATATATATATATATATATATATCTGCAACCAAGTGCCGGTTAATTGAAAGTGTAAATACACAACCAGGAGTCATAATACAGAAAGCGAGAGAAACAGGGACTGTGCATTGGATGCAAAGAATGGAAACTAAACAGACCATGGAGATTTACAAGAATGGTATAAAAAGAAATAATAAGAAAAAAATCTGTACAAACACCCAAAGAGCAGTGCCTTGCTATCTGAGGTTCGAGCAAGGTAATTGAAAGCGTAAATAGAAAACCAGGAGTCATTAAATTAAAGCTAGAGAAAGTGCGATCGTACATTGTGCGCAAACGATAAAAACAAAGAAGCCCAAAGAAGCAGGAAATCAGCAAGGAAAGTTTGTACAAAAGCACAAAGGAAGTAAGTGCCTTGCTTTTATGGGCTCCGGCTGGCTGCTTGAGGTCAAATATTCGGAATATGTCCTGAAATAAATTGTCTAGTTGGTGCACATTTCACTTAATAAGTTTGCGAAAACACACACAACATGAAATTAAAAAACGGACAGAGCATGAGCGCTACACTCAACTGTTTATTTCATAACGTCGTGCAAAACTCCTAAAAGTGTGCAAGGGCTCCTTTTTTAGTTATTTTCTTTAAAGTGACCGCTTTAGAAGGGTCTACGAAAAAGTGTGGACACTAGACGAATACTTTCTACAGTCCGTACGTACGAACACAGGAAATGTTATGCGAATATATTTTTTCTGTTAATTTTTTAATTACATTGGGCTGCTCCGCGTTGCCCAGCGACCTGCTAAATACATTAAATGCTTCATTTCACGAATAATCCTCCTTGGAACATTAAAAAGTTTAATTTTGGGGAGAATCCGCCGACATATTGTGGTGGTTGTCCACATTTCTAATCCATAACCAATCAATCAATTAATCAATCAACCATTGATTCTGTTTCGTGCTTGCAGAAAGCGAGTGCGCACGAGTGCCTTATCGGAACAATACAGTAACATATGCGCGATGTCCCCGCCATCAGGTCACGCGCTACAGCGTCATAGTCTTGATAATTTTGGCAGTTATAGCTCTGACAGCTTTACTATGGATAGTAAACCAAGTATTACAAAAATATCCTCATCGCAACAAATGTATGTCATCAATAGCCCAATTCCTTTAATAACACAAACCTCTCAAACGTTCATATGCCTCCATTTTACCAAAACATTGCGTAGGCACAAAATGACAAAGTATCGCCATTGGGAATGATAGATTTGATAGCTGATGTTTTTAACAGCGGAGCTGTTTAAGCCGGCCGAAAGTCCATGATGCGTAGGAAAAAATGTGGGCTGATCATGGCGGTAGTGCAGAAAGGGTCCAAGCGCAACGGCACATACCCCTGTGAACTATCGAAGCTGAGCCTGGCTAAGTCTAGCTAAGCATGCTTGGGGACTACTTAAGCTTAGTCAGTCATTGTCATGATATGGACGGAAGCGCGCGAAAAACAAAAAGACATTGCCGTGTTCGCCGTGCGGGGGCGATGACGAAGTGGTGTGATTGTGTGGCGCGTGGCGCGTGGTGCGTGCAAGTGTTCTGAGCTGCTCGGCGTTGAAGGCCAGCCGGTTCTCGCTGGACGCCCGGTCCATAGAACCCAGAACGCCCACTGCGCCGTCCTTGGACGCAAAGGACCTGTGTTCCTGCTGGGCAACCGGTCCAGGGAGCCAGGCGAACGAGGTAACTCGTTCTCGGATGCCGGTGACCTGCGTTCCTGCTGGGCAACCGGTCCAGGGAGCCAGGTGAGCGGGGCAACCGCGGTCCAGAGAGCCAGGCGAGCGGGGCAACCGTTCGAGAGAGCCAGGCGAGCGGGGCAACCGGTCCAGGGAGCCTGAAGGGCTTGTGTTCCTGCTGGACAACCGGTCCAGGGAGCCAGGCGAGGTGGTCGCTTTCCCGGGCCACTGCCACGACCAGCCTGCTGCCGGAGGCGAGAGCAGTAGCGAGAGCTGTTGCACGGCTACCACGGCTGTGTCTGCTACCGTCCCTGCTGCAGCTGCAAATCCCATGATGCCGTGGGTAGGCCCATGGTGACGTCGTCCAGCCGTCAGCCGACCCTTCGGGACCGACATCGGCCTCTACGCGTCAACGGGCTCCACGCAAAAGGAACGCACGGCGAGAGACTTTATAATATATAACAGGACACTCTAGTAGCAGCTTCGGGACTGCATGCGTTAGCATAACGTAACTACATGTCCATAGTGAAGTCTGTACGTTTTGTGCTGTTAATATATATTCTGTGTTTGTGTGCACTCGAGTGGTCGATTGCGTTCCTTGGTGAGTGGTCCTGGGCCCAAACCTCATTATAGTCCATCACCAATCTAACATCATCACTACACCATCGTTTTCATCACAATCTGGCGAGCCTGCCAGGATACCGCTCGTAAAATCATCGAAGGAAATTATCCTCCCTCGAGTGCACGCTCACAGAAACGAAACGATGGATACAGAAAGATTAGCCACTATTGGATCACAGCTAGGACTGTCCGGTGTGGAATTGCGTACGTGGATTGAGAATGAACAGGCAAAACAAAGAGCGGAACGAGCTGCGGAGAGAGAAGCAAGTAAGGAAGCCGACGAAAGAACTCGACAAATTCTTGAGCTCAAATTGAAGCTCCAAGAAGGAGCTCAGAGTGAATCCGCACGAATCAACACTGATTCGATGTCTCTTCCGAGTGCCGCCTCTTCAGTTCTCAACCCGCAAAAGTTGCTTCCGTTGTTCGATGAGCGACGCGATGATTTGCATGCGTACTTGCAAAGGTTCGAGCGCGTGGCAACAGGACAAGATTGGCCACAAGAGAAGTGGGCATTAGCTGTGAGCATGTGTTTGAGTGGTGAAGCGCTAACAGTAATTGGCCGAATGACTGCCGCTGATTCATTAAACTACGAGAAAGTAAAGAAAGCTTTGCTGCAGAGGTTTCGATTCACTGCACAAGGTTATCAGGAGAAATTTCGCAAGGCAAGGGCAGAGGATGGAGAAACCGGGAGACAGTTAGCTGCTAGGCTCTCAGGATACTTCGACCACTGGATTGACATGGCTAACGTGTCCAGAACGTTCGACAGCCTTCGGGACCACATGGTCGCGGAACAGTTTATCCGGTGTTGCCATCCAAAGCTTACTATATTCCTGAAAGAACGAGAATGCAAGTCACTCCAAGAGCTAGCTGATGCGGCTGATCGGTTCATTGAAGCTCAGAACTTATCGAATCTCGGGAAGGTTCCGGAGGACGCAATAGACGTCACTAGGAATCCCACCAGCGCTCCAAGAAAACCACCACCAAGGTGTTTGCTTTGTAAGCGCCTGGGGCATCAAGCTCATGAATGTCGCAACCAAGCTAAAGAAGTGACAAAGTGCAAGTTCTGTGGGAAGATTGGTCACAAGAGCGACGACTGCTGGAGCACGAAGTCGCATAAAGAGAAAAGTTCAGCCTGCGTGGTCCACGAGAACCGCGATGATTTTTCTTTTTGTCACCCAGCTGGAAAACACAAGAAAGGGAAAAATAGTGACACGTTTGATAAAAAACCGGATGAAAGAAAACCAATTTTTCTGGTGGAAGGAATGCCAGTAGTTGAAGGGCAAGTGCTCGGTCGAACAATTAGGGTTCTTCGTGATACGGGCAGCAATACTGCAATTATCCGAAGAGACTTAGTTCCCGATCAGCGTTTGACTGGAAAGAGTAGCAGAGTCCTGCTTATTGATGGCTCTGTAATTGATGTGCCAGAGGCCAAACTCCACGTACATACACCGTACTTTACTGGAGAAATCACAGCATTATGTATGGACAAGCCGCTTTATGATCTTGTGCTCGGAAACCTACCGGGTGTCAGAGGACCTCACCAGCCAGATATTAACTGGAAGCACGCTTCAGTCGACCAAAGAGACACTGCGTCGCTAAACTCCAGTGTGCAAGTGATACCTGTGGAGCACCCTCACTATGTTTCCGCCATGGTCAAGCCACAAGAGAATAAGACGACTCCATTGTGCGCACCAAAGATAAAGTGGTGTGACGTTACCAAAGACCAATTTGCAGAGGAACAGCAGAAAGACAAAACGTTGAAATATCTGTTTGCTAAAGTCGACAGAAAGTGCAAGTCACCAAAAGGCCACTGCTACTCACTCCTTGAAAAAGGTGGGCTTCTCTACCGACAGTACTGTCTTGCTACCGGCAGGACATTTAACCAGCTTGTCGTGCCGAAGATGTTTAGAAGACCTATACTTGAAGTCGCACACGAAGGTCTTATGGCCGGACATCAAGGCATTCGGCGCACGACTGATCGAGTCTTGGCAGATTTTTACTGGCCGGATCTGCATGGCGACGTGAAACGTTTCGTCAAGTCCTGCGATAAATGCCAGCGAACAACACCAAAAGGCAAAATAGGTGTTGCGCCTCTGGGCAACATGCCTATAATACGTACACCTTTCGAGCGCGTTGCGGTCGATTTAATTGGTCCTTTTTCACCGAAATCGGACCGTGGCAACCGCTATATTCTGACCCTCATCGATTTTGCCACACGATATGCGGATGCCATTGCTCTCCCTGCAATTGATGCTGTGCACGTGGCAGAGGGAATGATTGAGATCTTCTCTCGCATTGGTCTACCCAAAGAGATCGTAAGCGACCAAGGAACAAGCTTCACAGCAGAACTCATGGAAGAGGTGGGCCGTCTACTTGCCATCAGGTTTCTAGGAACAACTCCCTATCATGCCATGGCGAATGGGCTCGTGGAGAAGTTCAACGGTACCCTGAAGACCATGCTGAAGAGGATGTGCCAGGACAAACCTCGATCCTGGGACAGGTACCTGGCTCCACTGCTCTTCGCATACAGAGAGGTGCCGCAAGCAAGCCTGGGCTTCTCGCCTTTCCAGTTGATCTATGGTCGACACGTACGAGGACCACTGATGGTGCTCAAGGAGCTGTGGACCAATGAAGATATCGACGACGAAACTCGCTCAACTTACACCTATCTTGTCGATCTTCGAAATCGTCTTGAGGAGACATGCCAACTCGCCCATGACGAGTTGGAGAAGGCACGCGCAAAGCAAGAAACCTACTTTGAGCGGAAGAGCCGTCCTCGCAAGTTAAATGTTGGCGATAAAGTACTTCTTCTACTGCCGACTGATTCCAACAAGTTGCTAATGCAATGGAAGGGTCCATTTGAAGTCATCGAACGGAAGAACGAGGTCGACTATGTTTTGAACATAAGTGGAAAAAGAAAAATATTCCACATCAATATGCTCAAGAAATATGAGGAACGCGAACCTTTACAAGTGCAGCAGGTCTCTGCCATAACAGAGGTCACCAAGCCTTTGACAGACCTCACACGGAAAGGACCAAACAACAGTCTCGCGTGGGGACCAGCTCAAGATCAAGCGTTCAGCATTTTCAAGAATAAGCTCGGCAATGCGCCCATTCTACAAGCAGTCAACATGACAAAGAGTAGGATAACGTCGGAGCGGATTACCTGAGCCGTGCTTAAATCGCTCAACTATGTGTATACCACCATTGAGTTGAAATTTTTAAAACTTTGGAGTGCTGAAGGACAAAAAGACATTTACTGACTTTGATTTTAAAACAATAGTTGTATACGCATGTAGTGCACTCGTTATCAAAGTGTACCTCCGCGCAACACGTTGGCCTTTGTTTTCCGCCTTCTTCCCCATTAGAAAAGTTGTAAACAACTTTCTTAAAACCGGGGGTTGTCATGATATGGACGGAAGCGCGCGAAAAACAAAAAGACATTGCCGTGTTCGCCGTGCGGGGGCGATGACGAAGTGGTGTGATTGTGTGGCGCGTGGCGCGTGGTGCGTGCAAGTGTTCTGAGCTGCTCGGCGTTGAAGGCCAGCCGGTTCTCGCTGGACGCCCGGTCCATAGAACCCAGAACGCCCACTGCGCCGTCCTTGGACGCAAAGGACCTGTGTTCCTGCTGGGCAACCGGTCCAGGGAGCCAGGCGAACGAGGTAACTCGTTCTCGGATGCCGGTGACCTGCGTTCCTGCTGGGCAACCGGTCCAGGGAGCCAGGTGAGCGGGGCAACCGCGGTCCAGAGAGCCAGGCGAGCGGGGCAACCGGTCCAGGGAGCCTGAAGGGCTTGTGTTCCTGCTGGACAACCGGTCCAGGGAGCCAGGCGAGGTGGTCGCTTTCCCGGGCCACTGCCACGACCAGCCTGCTGCCGGAGGCGAGAGCAGTAGCGAGAGCTGTTGCACGGCTACCACGGCTGTGTCTGCTACCGTCCCTGCTGCAGCTGCAAATCCCATGATGCCGTGGGTAGGCCCATGGTGACGTCGTCCAGCCGTCAGCCGACCCTTCGGGACCGACATCGGCCTCTACGCGTCAACGGGCTCCACGCAAAAGGAACGCACGGCGAGAGACTTTATAATATATAACAGGACACTCTAGTAGCAGCTTCGGGACTGCATGCGTTAGCATAACGTAACTACATGTCCATAGTGAAGTCTGTACGTTTTGTGCTGTTAATATATATTCTGTGTTTGTGTGCACTCGAGTGGTCGATTGCGTTCCTTGGTGAGTGGTCCTGGGCCCAAACCTCATTATAGTCCATCACCAATCTAACATCATCACTACACCATCGTTTTCATCACAGTCATCGATAGCCAATCGATAGCCAATCAATAGCTAATCGATGATTGATTAATAATCAATAAATTCAGGAAAGTGCTGGAGATGACTTGGTAGCGCTTAGCTTAGCCCAAATACGTGGCCAAATGCCTTGCAATAGTCAATCGATAGCTAACTGATAATCGATCAAAAATCAATAACTTCAGGAAAATGCTGAGGATGACTTGGTAGTGCTTAGCCTAGCCAAATACGTGGCCAAATTCCTTGCGATAGCCAATTGATAGTTAATTAATAATCAATAAAAAATCAATAAATTCCTGAAAATGCTGGGGATGACTTGGTAGCGCTTAGCCTAGCGCAATAGCCCGGACTAGCTAGGTGCCCATCATCTCCGCTGTCTCTTTAGCATTGCGCCTCCAGTGCAAGCTACGGCAATTTTCAATGTTTATTTAGTTATTTACAATACGGTTATCTGTTGAAAATGATGAGCTTGGAACATCAAATTAGGCAAATTAGTGTGCTAACCACCAATCCCATGCTGGTTTAATCACCCTGCTTGCCGCTCCCGTAGACACTGGCGCCCCAGTCCTCTCTAGCAATTATTGCATGAAACTCTACGCTTCAAAATTTAAACTCGCAAACTACTCCTTCGCTGCACCGTTCCATAGATGGCGCCATCACGTTAAACGTGTTCGGCGTCACAGGTGGGATACGTACAAAAATATGCCAGGAACTCGGCATGAAATCTTCGCTTTAAAATTCGATGGGAGGTTCTTCCTGCAAGTGAGAGGCTGTACTGGTCGTTTCAGCTAACGTTGCCAACCTGTTTTAAAAAATCATGAGCCATTCCACTCTATGAAAGTGGACAACCAGCGAAGCTGTTTAGCACGTAGGCGCGTTGCTCCTCAGGAGTCCGGACAATTCGCGGCCTCCTCGTTACGACGACAGAAGAGAAGTGAAATTCCAAATGGAGAACGGCAACTTGTCTTTCTGGTTCTTTATATACATTCGCGTGGACCACGGGACCGCCGCCCTGAGGAGCCGCAGGAAACTAGACACCCGTGACGTTTCGACGGCACCGTCACCCCGGGGAGCGGAAGGAAAGGAAACTAGACACGCAAGCGCTTGAAACGCCAACAAAGAGAGGGCGGTGCAAACGTAGACATGGCCGACGCGGGTCATACAGTGGCAAATCTTTGAAAAACCTTTATTATCTACCTGAAACTCTACTCATCTTGAAAATGGTGCCTGTTAATAACTAATCTACTCAAATTGCATATCTGAGGCTCGCCGACGAGCCAGCTGTGGAAGAAGACGACGGGTAACGCGCGAGCAGTGGCACGAGCGCGTTCGCGCGAGACCTGAGGTTTTGCTGACGCACATGAAAAATCCACGGACGTCTATCCATAAACAGCTTCTCTGTAAATTTAGTTTATCCTTTTTTTAGAGAAACGCGTACTTTTAAGAAGCAGTGGAAGTTTTGCTGCACACTCGCGAATGCAAGTCCACAAATCAGTTTCGCTCGAAGGGCGGTGCAGGGACTGCGATAGCAAACACTCGAAGCCTGTGCTGTTGCCCCTACTAAGCAGTACCTCGGAGGCTACCAAGCGTCATAGGTACATCTGACGTGGCGGTGAGTGCGTATGCGGTGAAACTGCGTCGTTAGAGCTCTGGCGACATCCCGCGCGCGAATAATACACATGTGATAAGGTAAGTCGCCACGGCGACAACGACGAGTGACGTTTGTCAGGAATTTCATTGAATTGAATTCTGGGATATTACGCGCCAAACTCACGATTTGATTGTGAGGCATGCCGTAGCGCGGAGCTGCGGAATAATTTTGACCACCAGGGGATATTTAACGTGCCCCAATGTGCGATACACGGTGTTCTTGCATTTCGCCCCAATCGAAATGCGGCCGCCGCGGCCGGCATTTGATCCCGCGACCTCGTGCTCAGCAGCGCGACACCAGCAGCGCAACACTAAGCCCCCGCGGCGGGTGACGGTTGTCGAGAATCGGCTTCGAAAAAACAATTAATGGCAGAATCTTTTTTTACAATGACTGTCGACATATGCGTTAGCACTCAATCAATATAGCGTCACAACATATTGCCACCGTCGAAACGAGTTATGCATGAAGCGTGTACTGCAGCAGGATTCCTCTTTTGCGCTTCTTTAAGAACACTCATTACCCCACCTAGTTTTCTGCCGCCCTCGACTGCGCTTCCCTTCTCTTGGTATCCATTCTGTAACTCTAATGGTCCGGCGGTTATCCACCCTACGCATTACATGGCCTGCTCAGCTTCATTTTTTCTCTTAATGTCAATTAGAATATCAGTTTTCCCTGTTTGCTCTCTGATCCACATCGCTCGCTTCCTGTCTCTTAACGTTAGGTGTAACATTTTCCGTTCCATCGCTCTTCGTGCAGTCCTTAACTTGTTATCCAGCTTCTTTGTTAACCTCCAAGTTCCTGCCCCATATGTTAGCACCGGTAGAAGGCAATTATTGTACACTTTTTCTTTTCAACGACAGTGGTAAGCTCCCAGTCAGGATTTGGCAATGCCTGCCGTATGCACTCCGCCTCATTTTTATTGTTCTGTAAATTTCTTTCTCATGATAAGGGCCCCCTGTGAGTAATTGACCTAGATAAACGTACTCCTTTACACACTCTAGAGGCTGACTGGCGATGCGGAATTGCTCTTCTGTTGCCAGGCTATTGAACATTATCTTTGTCTCCTACATTTAACTCTCAACCACACTCTTACACTTTCTTACATCCCACTATTACACTCCTGGTGAAATTAAGAAATTTGCAGGTGGAAATTGGAATACGCTAGCGCAAGACAGGAGTAATTGGAGATCGCAGGGAGAGGCCTTCGTCCTATAGGGACATAAAAATGGGCTGATGGTGATGAGGAACACTGGGCGCCATTAGCGCCGCCGCCGCCACCACGAAGCCTGCGCGTGGCCTCAAATATACATTGCGCGCCAGTGCGTACGAACGCTTAGAAACGCGTGATGTGAGAACCGGGTTCATCTATCGCGCTTCTTTCTGCACACGCTGCGCCATCTAGTGGCGCTGCCGAGAAGTCCGTGCGTGGCCTCTGAGATGAGCAGCGTTGCGCACCGGTGCCTCAGTGGTGCATACTCATTGACGCAAGTTGGTGAGAGGTTCATTGAAAAGCGGCACATACCCAGTGCATTTGTGGCGCAGACTGCAAATGCGTCGTGTTGCTGTCCTTGAGGAACCGTTGTCACGTGGGTTCGATACCGCTCGTCACGGAGGAAAAAAACAAAACAGGAGAGGGCCTGACGTCACGTTTTTGAAGCCGGAAATGCAGCCATGATGGTGTGCCATCTCCCTCTGCGCCTCCAATCAGGGGTTCTGCGGCTCGCCGGAGCCGATTGGCGCGAACTTTGAACTTGCATTGTTACGAGCCGCCTGAAGTGTCTGCTGCTGACGCACGTGAAAACAAAGCCTACGAACTTCTGTAGCAGCTTTAGTGAAGCAGACGCGCTCCTGTGTTTTTCCGTGGCACCTTGAAGAAGACGACGAAGACCCGCGCCGTGATTGCTTCAGTGCATCTGTTGCTGGCTAACACTCACACTCACAGACCCAAAACACAACCTTCAAGCTTACACACCACACTCCAAAGTCAGCCTTTCTCGCGAACAAAAGGTGCTGCGAGAAAGACACCGGCGGAAAAATCTTATCTCACCTTTCAGAGGCCGAAGTAGCAGCGAAAGCTTCAGGAGCGAGGTTGCTGTGGCAACGTTGACATTTGGGGTACCCGTCCCAATGCTCTTTTGCGAAAAACAGCACGTGACTTCCGCCACACACTCTCCAATACGTCCATGCTGGCCGGTGCCTCTCCTGGGTTTCCTTCCTCCATGCCGCTCACCATCAGAAAAATTCAAGGAATCTTTTTCGTGACCCAAGTTGTCATCTAGAGGTTCATTGAAGACCAGCACAGACCGAGTGGTCCATATCAAATGCTCTAATTCGGCGTCAAAGTGTTTCTTTGAACAGCGGTACCTACTCAGCCCCACATCTTACAGCGACCTATGTCGGCGTGAAAGGGGTTCTTTGAAGAGCGGCACGTATGCACACATTGCCACATACTCTGTGACTCAAGTTGGTCGGATGGTTGGTTTCGAACCCTATTGCCGCAGCACAGGAGCCCAATGCGGTACCAAAACGATCATGGATAACCCAGTAACCCAGGTAGGCGGGAAAACTGATAGATAGATAGATAGATAGATAGATAGATAGATAGATAGATAGATTGATAGATAGATAGATAGATAGATAGATAGATAGATAGATAGATAGATAGATAGATAGATAGATAGATAGATAGATAGATAGATAGATAGATAGATAGATAGATACCAGAAAGTGCATAAAAAAGCATCTCTCGCAGAGCTGCTGCCTCGGAGTGCGCGGTGTCGCCACTCACCGACACCTCGGGGTAATGTCGTTACCCTTCAGGTGCTCCTGCGCTCTGCCGCCTCGAATCTCTAGCTTAGGCGTGCGTGGCCGTTGGCTCGGAGTGCGCGGTGCCGCCAGTCACCGACACCTAGGGTAACTTCGCTACTCCTATGGTGCTCCTGCGCTATGTCGCCCCGAATCTCTCTCGTCGAGGTGCACGTGGCTGTTGGTTGAGATTCCTACCTAGTTTATCTTGCAGGCGCATGTCAGAACCACTGCGATGCCAACCTGGTCCAAACCCCTGTCGCTAGTATTTAGTTGCGGGATGTAAAGGCGTGAGACGTACGAGTCATTTTAATAGTTTGTCTGCAACCACAGTTGTATGTGGCTCGTTATAGCAGCCATTTATACACTTGGGTTCGCACCCTGCTACCTCAGCACTGCAGCCCGATGCGCTACCCATTGGACCACGAACTGCTGAGGTAGGCGGGAGAAGGGCTTGATACAACGTACATATAGAAACGAGCAAACATCTATACGTACATACGTACATACATACATACATACATACATACATACATACATACATACATACATACATACATACATACATACATACATACATACATACATACACAACACATACATACATACATACATACATACATACATACATACATACATACATACATACATACATACATACATACATACATACATACATACATACATACATACATACATACATACATACATACATACATACATACTACATACATACATACATACATACATACATACATACATACATACATACATACATACATAATACATACATACATACATACATACATACATACATACATACATACATACATACATACATACATACATACATACATACATACATACATACATACATACATAAACATTCGGTAGACACAAAATGACAAAGTGTCGTTTTCTGTCTACCCAATGCGCTGCCCAATACCGGAGGTGGCGTGACGTGGCGTGGCGTTGTCACGAGCACGCCTCCACGGAGCAGAGCGGGTGAAAGGGGACACCTGCTATGCAATACTAACTTCAATACTAAGGCATCAAAAAATGGCAGTTTCGCCAAAGGGGTGAAGCATTAACAACGGTGGCAAGCTCCGCAATGTCGACAGGGAGGTGAGTTGGTGACCAATAACAACGTTCGAAGCAGCGCACAGTACAGGACACGAAGAAACCCGCCGTGGTTGCTCAGTGGCTATGGTGTTGGGCTGCTCAGCACGAGGTCGCGGAATCGAATCCCGGCCACTGCGACCGCATTTCGATGGGGGCGAAATGCGCAAACACCCGTGTACTTAGATTTAGGTGCACGTTAAAGAACCCCAGGTGGTCCAAATTTCCGCAGTCCCCCACTACGGCGTGCCTCATAATCATATCGTGGCTTTGGCAAGTAAAACCCCATAATTTAAATTAAATTTTTTTAACGACACGAAGAAGTAAAAGCGCATAATGGTTAGTTTTTCCGTTTCTACTTACTTGTGTCGTGTACTGTGCGTGCTGCTTCACCTCCTTTCTACCCTACCGGCCCCAGTGAAGGGGCCGGTAGGGTGTAATTGGCATGTATCGTGATTGTTAGGATGCCCGCGCTGAGAGACCTAAGCTCTGAGCGCCTATCCTAACAATTTGAGCACAGCCGCTGACTGGTAAAGCTAATGAGCTAAGGATAGATAGGGAAGCCTTCATGCGCACACCCACATGCGCAAGCGCGGTTTTAGGCTGGTCGCCTCTCCAAAACATCTGTCGTTAATAAAGCGAAGCTTTCTTATAGTGTGGATTCTGTTTGGATGTATCTAAATAGCCACCATCGACTGCGCAGGCGCGCAATGACGTCGAAACGTCTTGCTGCCACAGCTCATGGAAATTGTGCCACAGGATACGTTTGTATAAAATGAAATCACGTTTCTCACGGTTGCTTTCGAACCAGGTTCAGCATGGTACGTAATGAGGGTAGTCAGCAAACGCCAAGTAGACGCCGAGCAGATGCTGTGGCGCAGGTGCACATTTGTAAGGGAATTTGCCGGTAGTACTTGCTAAGGAGGCTGCACGGTAACTGCAGGGAAAGCGTACAGGTAAAACGAAGCCCTCCTGTCGCGTGCATGCGAACGCAGCTTGGGGTTACGGTGTCACAACATTTTTTTGCGTCAATCCCCCAACCATGGAGCATGTAACAGGATGGCAAGCAGACGCTGAGCATATGACGCGGCGCGGAAGAGCACATCTCTAGGGGCATTCGGCCTTCTTATTGGCTAAGAATTCGTGTAGCTTCCACCGTGCTGCAAACCAGCCTCTGAGTTGGAGTATATATAGTTGAAAACCGCGATAGAATTCACGCGGCGTGTTCGTCGCCACAGTTTTCAGCGCGTTTCTAACTATCCGAAGAATAGCTAAGCTACGCATTTAGCGAATGGCGGCATGTGCCTTTTGAAAGGCTGCACACCACCCTAGAACTGGGTGCAGGCGTGGGCATGACTGTTATACGCACTCCTACACTCTGTTTTAGTGTGGTGTCAGCTTCTGTAATGTGCACTTGCTACCGCCTGCTAAATGCTTCCAGCTCCAAAGAAATAAAAGCAGAATACCACGTTTAGTACCCCGACCAGACATGGCAAACCAACTACATATAAGCCGATCGTATACCGCATAAATATAACGTGAGAAGGAAGATTCTGTAAATATTTTCAAAGCACACGATCCACCTGCGCAATTGAAACTTTCAGCACAGATGCACCCCCTACATGACCCCCATTCTTTTATTGCGATAGCAATTATATGGACACTCAAAAGCAGATTTCTGCCGTCGGCGTCGCCGTCGCCGTCGCCGTGAGGTTCCGTATGACGTCATTTGGAGATGAAATCGTCGCCGCGCGCCGAACGCTGTATGTGCGAGTGAAAGGGAGCGAGGGGCGCGTCTTTCACGGGGAGTGAACGCACGGCGGAGAACACACGCGCGTTCTGCGCCGTGCTCGCTTAAGGGCTGCAGAAGTAGGCGTCTCTTTTCTCCTTTACAATCACCATATATGTAGAGCAAACGCGCCTTCTTCCGATGCGCGAGAGGCCGTGGGGGAGGGGGAGGGAAGGGAGGCGACGTTTAGCTGCGGCACCAAGTGCCTATTTATATCAGAGGCTGAGTTCGCCCTGACTGTCGAAGAGAGAGGTTGTGTTGCGTCTCGCTCCGACGACCTCGCCTCGCCAGTCGCGCCTAGCTCTTCTCCCGTGCGGTCGTGCCTGCACATCGCCCCGGCGTGTGCTGCACGAGCCGCGTGGCTCACCATCGTCGGCGACGTCACCTGCAGCCGCGCACGATTTGCGCGTCCCAACGCGCAACCCTGTGTGTTCCCTGCGGGCTTGCATCGTGCGACGAGTGGATTTGCTTCAGTGTTGTGCTCCGCGAGTGGCGTTCCCAACCCGACATCTGTGCCGCGTCCCCGGCTGTGCCGCCTCGTGCGCGCATCGCGTGGTCGGTGCTGTGCGCGCGACGTGCGTGTAGTGTGTTTGCCCCCTGTGACGCGCGGTTCGCGTGTTGACTGCGGAGCCGAACGGCATGGAGGGCTTCCGCAGGCCAGGAGAGCGCCCGCCGCGCGCGGGCCATCGTCGAAGTGCGAGCGCGTCTCTCGCGACCTTTGTGCCCGTGACGCTACAAGCGTCGCGTGAGCGAGGCGAACTAGAGGTGCGCGCCGCCGAGATCGTGGACGCGTGGATAAAGAAACAGGCCACCACCACCCAAGCAGCTGCCGCCGCGGCCGCGCCCGCCGTCACCGAGACACACGTGGCGCCGGCTAAACCTTCCCGCAAGCGAGCCTTCCCCCCTCGGAGCAGGACGCCGCCATTGCTGCCATGGCGAGCACCCCGCTGCCCCCATCCGACGACGAGGAGGCCATGGACTCCTCCTCCTCGCGCAAACGCATGCGCGAAGCAGAGAGCGAGGAGGAGGAGCAAACCGGTCGCCGCAGGCTGCCGCCGCCGACCGCCCCACCTTGCCCGGAGAGCAGGGACGACGGCGACGCCATCTCCCGGCGCCCGAGGGACTCAGCCGCCTCCTCGTCATCGCCCGCGGCACGAGATGGCGCCCCCGCCGATCCGCCGGCTGCGCCGGCTCTCCTGCTCCTCTCGACCACCAGCGCCGCCCCTCGGACGCCCGGCGAGTCGTCCGCTGCCTCCTTCGCGCTCTCACCGAGGGAGGGCGCGCGCATCAACACGGTCGCTCCTCCGGCTGCCGGTGAGGCTGGCGCGAGCTCTCCTGCGTCGTCTGCTACGGCGGATGCTCGTGACGCGCCCGAGTCTGTGCCGTTGGGGCTCGCGCACGATCCCCGAGCAGACAGAGCCCCAGCCGGTCCGACGCAGCACGGCCTCGCCCACCCAGCGGCGAGGTTCCTGAAGGATCCCCCCCACCACACTCTACCGAGGCAGGAGGGGAAAAACAAGAAGCAGAAGAAGGCGGGGAAAAGCTCTGCACCCAAACAGGCTTCCCCCCCTGCTGCCCCTCCGGCCCCGACGCCCACTCTGGAGGGCTCCGGCACACCCACAGCAAAGGCTGCTGCACAGGAGGCCCCAACCACCCATGCACCACCAGCTGAGGGCTTCCAGCTGGTGCTGTCCAAGGCCGATCGCCGCCGCGCAAGGGCACCAGTGAGTGCTGCCATCCCGGTGAACCCCGCGGTCATTGGCACGGCCCTCTTCCGCCCATCTGTGGTGGGTGGCACTTTCAGAGGAGCACCACGCCTCTCTCTTGCGGCGGTGCTCTCAGCGCGGCCAGGTGTTGCCGCTGTGAGAGTCAATCACAGGCGCAACATCGTGGCCGCCGACGCCACCACCCAGAGGTGCTTGGAGGAGCTGCTGGCCACCACGGAGCTCCGGGGAATACCGGTGACTGCCCGGCAGCCTGCCGAGCGAGGCAGGAGCACTGGTTTTGTCCACGGCGCCGACGGCATCCCCGCAGACGCGGACCTGCTGGGGGCCATCGAGTCGGGAGTCCCAGTGCTGGCTGCTACCAGGGAGGCCAACACCATCACCATCCGGTTCGCGGGGCCGGTCCCCCCTGAGCATGTGAGCCTCTACAAGCTCCGGTTCAGGGTGCGACCGTCCAGACCGCGTCCACTGCAGTGCCAGCAGTGTGGCCGCTTTGGGCACGTGGCTGCCTCCTGCGACTCGCCATCCAGCTGCCGTCATTGTGGGAGGTCTCACGAGCAGGGTGACAGCTGCCCCAACGCGGCCCACTGCCGCAACTGCGGTGGCCACCACCCCGCAAATACTCCTGCCTGCCCCAGGTGGCAGGAGGAACGCAGGGTGGCCACCATCTTGGCAACAGCGCCTGCTCCCCTCTCCCGCCGGGCAGTCCGCGCTGGTGTCCGGGAGGAGAACCTGCGGGCCAAGGCCACCTCAACGCCTGTGCAAGGCCTGTCTTATGCACAGGCACTGGCCGGCCTCCCACAGGCGCCCCAGCAGAAGGCAGCCCCCCCCGGACGGCCACCCACACCGGCCCCACGGAAGCAGCGACGCCAGCCGCCAGCCACCCCTGGGAGCGAGCCCACCACAGCCCCAGCATCACTGGCAATGCCTGGCCCGGACCCTCGGGACCAGATCATTGCCAGCCTGCAGCTCGCCCTGAAGGCCATCGGGGAGATGCTGCCTGCCGAGAGCCCCCTCCGAGCCATCTGCCTGCAGGCAGTGGCAGTCCCGACCACAGTCAACCAGCATGGCTGATCCCTCACCAGCCACAGCTGGGAAATGCCGTCGCCGCCCGAGTGTTCTCCAATGGAACACCAACTCACTGCGGCGGCGGCATGCAGAGCTGTGCGCGCACCTCCTGCGGTGTGATTTCGACGTCCTCGCACTGCAGGAGGTGTACACTGTGGCCGAGGACCTGCGGCTGCCGGGATACACGGGCTACTCTGGCGCCACCACCTGCTCGACGCAGAGCTGCACGGACGCTCCCTGCCTGCAGGGTGCCCACAAGAAGGGGAAGCCGAGGACTGCCATCTACGTCCGCAGCAGCCTGGCCCACTCGGTGACCCCAGTCTCGGACGTCGTAGGCGGCGCCATGGAGTGCTGTGCTGTCACGGTACGCCTTGACAGACAGGACACGACTGTGGCGAGCGTCTACGTTCGTCCTGGACAACAGTGGGACCCCTCCAGCCTGGTGCGGCTTGCAGCACGCCTCGGCGGACATGCAGTCCTGTGCGGTGACTTCAACGCCCACCACACCGACTGGGGCAGCCGCAGGTGCACCCGCCGAGGCAGGGACCTCTGCAACGCCATCAGCCGAGCAGGCCTGGTGGTACTCAACAAAGGAGGACCCACGTACGTCCGCCGTGGGGTGAGCACAGCCATCGACCTCTCCCTCACCACCGAGCAGCGCTCCTATGACTGGGCTACAACTCCCGACACTTGGGGATCTGATCACTTCCCCATCTTGATCACCCCCGGGTGTGGGAGAAGGCCGAGGTCACGAACATACCACGTCACAGACTGGTCCCTGTTCAGGAAGCGCTGCAGTGAGTTGGAAGATGGCTGTGACCTCCTGAGTGCCATCATGGAGTGCGCCCAGGCAGCCACAGTCCAGTGCTCTGCTCTGCCCGATACTCCTGCCCCGGATCTGCTCCTGCTCAACCTCCGTGCGTCCAGGCGACGCGTGGAGCGCCGAGCAATCCGGACGGGCAATGCAGAGCACTGGACCGAATACAGGAGAGCGGATGCCCGCTGCAGACGACAGGCCAGGCGCAGAAGGAGCCAGAGCTGGGGGAGCCTCTGCGCCACCATCGAGAACCGCTCCAAGGGCCCCCTGGCCTGGCGCCTCCTAAAGTCCCTGACCGGCAGGAAGGTCAACCGCCACCCCGTCCTCGCGGTGGCTATCTCGCTGGGCATCAGCGAGGCGGCCCTGGCGGAGTTGCTAGCGGACCACTTCGCCCCCCCGGCTGCCCTCGCTGCGGCCATCCTGCCGGTCGGACTTCCCCCTGCCAATCCGCCTACCTGCCTGCTGGAGCTGCATCCGGAGTGGGCGACCAGCCAGATCGCGGCCATCTGCCAGGACCCACTGACTCTCCACGAGCTGCAGATGGCCCTGAGGAGGGGCAAGCGTCGCAGTGCACCGGGAGCAGACGGAGTGACACTCCAGATGCTCCGCAACCTGGCCACCAGTGAGCAACGACGCCTGCTCGACTGCTACAACAACATCTGGTGGTCAGGACAGGTGCCGGAGGCCTGGCGCACAGCCATCGTGGCCCCCATTCTGAAGAGCAATAAGCCGGCTAACGAGCTGTCCTCATACCGACCGGTCTCTCTCACCTCCGCTGCCTGCAAGGTGATGGAGGCCATTGCTCTGGCACGGCTCGAATGGGTGGCCCGCGCCTGCGGGTTCCTCGCGGACCAGCAGACAGGCTTCCGGCGCCGAAGGTGCACTGCGGACTCCATCGCAGACGTCGTCTCCACCCTGGAGGACGCCAGGGCCAGCGGAGACCTCGCCATGCTCCTCCTCATCGACGTCAAGGGGGCGTTCGATGGCCTCCCACATGCGGTCGTCCAGCAGGCTCTGGACCTCCTGGGCATTGGCGGCAACCTGCGGCGGTTCCTGTCATCGTTCCTGAACGACCGCACCCTCAGGGTCCGCGTGGGCCATGCAAGGAGCACTCCCCGTCCGGTCGCAGCAGGCGTACCACAAGGGTCAGTGGTGAGCCCGTTTCTCTTCAACCTCGCCCTGGCCCGGTTGCCTGCTGCACTGCCGACCGACCCTCACTACAAGGTGGAGTGCTCCATCTACGCGGATGACATCGCCCTGTGGGTGCGGGGACCGCCACAGTCAAGCCGCCACGTGTGCCTGGCCCTCCAGAGAGCCCTGGACACCACGGCCGCCTACCTGGGAAGCATCGGACTCTCGGTTTCGACGGGGAAGACGGTGGCCCTCCTCGTCCACCCGAGAGCAGCGGCACGGCGCTCAGCTCCCCGGCTGCAGCTGGAAGGCGTGCGCATCCCATGGAGTACGACTGTGTCGTACCTTGGGCTGCGCATCGACCACCGGCTAACCTGGCGACCGGCAGTCGGGGCCATGCAGACCCAGACCATCAGGGTCCGCAAGGCCGTGTCGCAGCTCCTTGCTCATGGAGAGGGCTGCTCGGTGAAGTGGGCCCTGCGGCTCTACGAGGCGGCGGCCACATCACGCCTGCGGTACGCCCTCCCGCTGGTGGCGCTGCCGCCACGCCGCCTCGAAAAGTTGGAGCTGCAGCACCGGGCGGCCATCCGACTCTGCCTGGGCGTCCCCCGGAGCTCCCAGATTGCCGCTACCCTTGCGGAGGCTGGAGCATGGCCCCTGTCGCTCCTCTTCCTGCAGCAGGGGCTGAGGCACGTCGACCGCCTCCACCATGCTCCTGATGGCAGAGGCCTGCTGCGTCGCCTCCAGTCCCGGCCTTCCTCAAGGATGGGTCAGCTGTGCCGCCTCTACGAGGAGGTGGTTGGCAACCCACCGCCGAATGCGGTACAGCTGCCCCCACCGCAGAGGCCTCCTGTCCCCATCGCCACGGAGCTGCCCGGGATTTCGAAGAGGCGCTCACCCGCTTGCGCCCTGCAGCAGACGGCCGCCTGCCTCCTGGACGAGACCCTCGGAGACCACCTCCTGGTGTACGTCGACGGTTCGGTGGTACCGGACACCGGCTCTGCCACGGCGGCCTGCACGGCACCAGCCCTGCAGAAGAGCAGGCAGTGTCGACTGCCCAGACACGCCAGCTCGACTGCAGCGGAGGTGGCAGGCCTCCACCTGGCCGTCGACCTACTCTCTGAGGAGCTTCCTGGGGTACCAGCGGCCATCCTCTGCGACTCCAGGGCAGCCCTCCTCGGCCTGCAGAGGCCAGAAAGCGCCAGCCTTGGAGTCGCACTGCTGTCTACCCGGCTGACAGCGCTGCAGGACGCAGGCCACCCGGTGTCCCTGCACTGGATCCCCGCCCACGTAGGGATCCCGGGCAACGAGGCAGCCGACACCCTGGCGAAGGACGCCCACCACACCACTGTGCCCCTCAGTCGGGCCGTGACGGAGGGCGACTTCACAGGACTGAGGCTGCGGCGACACCTGGCGACCCACCACCCAGACAAACGGGTGGCACTGGGATGCCCCCCACGACCACTCCCCCAGCGAGGCCTGGCTCGCAGGGAGACCTCGCTCCTTCTCCGGCTCCGCATCGGCTGCAGCTGGACGGCAGCACGCAGCTACCGACTGGGACGAGCGACGTCCCCGGCCTGCAGCTCCTGCGGGGAGCCGGAGACGATCGAACATCTCCTGCTGGCCTGCCCGGCGTACCTCCAGCAGCGGGGCCCACTCCTGCAGGAGTTCCGCCGCCTGGGCCTCCCCTGTGGCAAGGAGGAAGATCTCCTCTTCCCCGGCCGACACCACCTTTCTGCACTTCGAGGCGTCGTGGAGTTCCTTGACTCGTCAGGGCTCTCCGCACGCCTCTAAGGACATTTCTACAAGCGGGAAGGCCTCACGGCCTCCCACTCCACCCCGGGCCTGACCGGCCTGGCACAACACCCCTGCAGACTCTGCAGCACGCCAAGGCCTTCCATCTCGGCCTGATACGTGCCGCCTATGCCTGCCGGCTTTGCTTCGCCCAGCCATGGCGTCTCCACTCTATCCCTTCTTTCGCTCCCACTTACCCCTCCCCGTTGGCGCTGAGCCGTGCTCCCTCAAGGGCTGCAGAAGATAGCGCCAACCTTTCCCTTTCCCTCAAGAACCACTTACCACCACCGGCAATAGTCACCAACGCCGCACGCATTTGAGCGAACGCGGGCAAAACGCCGACGGCGTCGATAACAGTTCTGCGTGTTGCCGGTGCTGCTGCATGTCCAAGTTTATACAGCTGATAAAGCTGCTATCATTACTCCGTATAACTCTCTTCAAGTTTGCTATCGCAATTGATGCTTCACCTTTCAGGTGAAACTGCGACAACTTTTTGTTGCATTCAGTTTCATCCCCATATGTCGCACCAATTTTGTATTGCAGCTAACGAATCGTTTAGTTTTACCTGATCCTCCCTGGCATTTACTATTGCGTAAACTACGCAATCATCGGCGAATAAGCGCATTTGAATATGTGGCTGCACACATGATTGAATATCATTGATGTAGATCAGAAATAGGAGGGGCGCAAGAACCGAGCCTTGTGGTACACCAGAAAAAACGTTGATGTACTCAGACATAATATCGTTCACAACTACGCATTGCCTTCTGTTTTCGAGATAGTTTTTTATGCATGAAACTGTTTTCCCGTGTATACATATGGCATTTAGTTTAGTAATAAGAGCTGGATGGGGAACAATATCAAAGGTGAGGCTTATAGCATGAAAAAGACAAGAACGAAGGAAGAGGTGACACACATAGGCGCCTGTGTGTGTCACCTCTTCCTTCGCCCTTGTCTTTTTCATGCGCTATAAGCCTCACGATGTCAAAACAATAAGCCCAAATCACTGCATTACAACATCAAAGGCCTTTGAAAAATCTAAGAAAATGGCATCTATTTGACTTCTGTCATTTATTGCGGTAGCTATATCATGGGTTATGTCAGCTAACTTAGTAATAGTAAATAAGCCTGAACGGAATCCATGTTGCCGGCTGTATAGTAGGTTATCATTCTCTAAGTGCAATATTATGGCCTTATAAATAAAAATTTCACAGTTTCGCCCTAAGGGCGAAGCAATGAATGCGATAGCAACACAGCAATGTCATACGAAGTAAGGTGAGCGGCTTTGGTAGCAATATGAATTGTAGTAAACATGAGCTGATTAAGTAAGCAGGTGTGCTGCGGCGTAAGTAGACCGACATGAAGAGAGACTCGACGACCACGAGAAGGCGCGTGTGAAACGGTGGTGTTGATGAGAAGCGCTTCCCGTGGGCAGCGCGTGCGAAGGGACACACCTGTAGCGCTGCACTGCCGATCCGGGCAGCATTGCGTGTGTAGCGTGCGTTGGAAAATGTGGCCCGACTATTACGAACTGAATGAACAAGCGTGGTGTGAGCGCGCACAAACACGAAGAGATCACACTGAATGACAGCAGACAACGACTGTCAAAACGCTGGCAGCAAGCACACGCCGCAACGGGCGAAGGTACGTGCGGTCTATCGCTTCAACGGAAACTGAGTGGCGAATGCCGTGTGGAGATAAGAGATGGTGCGAGCGAGCGACGAGCGCGGTTGTTGGCAGAGAAGTGCGCCCCCCCGGGGGCCCCCTTGCTCCCTCCGGCGCTGGCTTCCTGCTTCCTTGCTTGCGCGTGGGAGATTGAGTGCGTTCGCTCTCCGTGATAGCGCGCGTCCCCGCACGCTTCCTCTCGGGCATACGGCGCGCGGCGAAGATTTTATCTATAGGGAACCTCACGGCGACGGCGACGACGACGGCGACGACGACGGCGACGACGACGGCGACGCCGACGGCAGAAATCCGGTTCAAGTGTCCATATAATTGCTATCGCAATAATATGTTCGAACAATTTACTGGATCCACATGTTAATGAAACAGGTCTATAGTTATTTACGTCGAGTTTAGAGCGAGATTTGTGCACAGGTATTACTTTGGCCATTCGCCAGTCGTCAGGTATCACTGAAGTATCCAAAGATCGCCTGTAAATTACATATAAGTATTTTGACATCCAAACTGCGCATTTTTGCAGAAATGCGTTTGTTAAGAGGTCGGGGCCGCATGGTTTCTTTACGTCCAGATTTTGTAATAGTCGAAAAATTTGTTCTTGGTCGATATCTATTTCAGGCGTTGGATTGGCGAACTGATAACGTGGAGAGGGGCCGTTAAAGGTAGTTCTGTTAAATACAGATTGAAAAAAATTCATTAAATTTGCTTCAGGCTGAACAATGGTTTCGTTCAAAACAGTAATCTGCGATACGGTGTGCCTCTCCCTCGACAGGTAGCGGCAGAATTTTTGTGGTTTACATGTCATGGAAGAAGGCAGAGTAACAGTGAAAAAACGTTCCTTGGCCGTTTGGATCTTATCTTGTAGCAAGCGTACGAGATATTGAAGGTCATATGTGGTTTTCTTTTGCGCTTCCTTTTAATTTTCCGTTTTAAATGTATTATTTCGCGCGATACCCAAGGATGTTCTCTGTTAACCCGTTTCTTTCTCGAGGGAATGTAGTTATCTCCGCAATATTGTACAATATGCTTAAAACGCAACCATCATTCATTTACGTCATGAAGTAAAGAAAACTGTAGAAAGCAGGCGTTCAAATATTCTGAGATCGCATTGTCATCTGCTTTTTAGTAATCCCTGATAACAGCAATCGATGACTTAACGCGTTCACGGTTTCCTAAAATTAGGCAGGAGAATACTATCATTTTATGGTCCAAAATTCTACTTTCAACGTTTAATGTGTTATTTTGAAATAGACTGCTTACGAACATCAAATCAAGTACAGAAGATGACGGACCAGCTATTCTAGTCGGTTCGGAAACTAGCTGGCCTAAGAAAAAGTAAATGACATGAACAATAGTGATTCGGCACTTTTCGCGTCAGAGCTGTTGTGTGAAAGATTAGTCCAATTGATTCCTCGCAAATTGAAATCACCTGTGACGATAATATTGGAACGTGAGTTAGTGTAATGTAATCGTGCATAACACCGAGGTATTCAGGGGGCGCATTTGGAGGTCGGTGTAGTCGGAGGTCTAGTGTGTATACACACTAGAGCACTGCACGGGCTCGGGCTTACCCGAAAGGGCGGGCCCGGCCCGGCCCGTGGGCCGGGCCGGGCCGAGTAGAGCAGTTTTTTCACGGGCTCGGGTCGGGCTCGGGCACGGCGTGTGCTTTTTCACCCGGGCCCGGACCGGGCTCGGGATTTTTTGACGCGGGCACGGGCCGGGCTCGGGCTTTCTGGTGGTGCAGCGAGTTATTCTCGGGCGTCTCAACTCTGAAAAACATGTATTTTTCGGTCTCGGGCCGGTTTCGAGCCGGGCTCGGGCCGGTTTCGAGCCGGGCTCGGGCCGGGCTCGGGCCTAAGGTAAAGGGGTGGCGGGCCGGGCCGTGCGGGTAACGTAGATTATTTTCGGGCCCGGGCCGGGCCCGGGTCTCGTCATAAAAGTTTTGATCGGGCTCGGGCGGGCCGCTGTCACGGTTACCGGTGCACGAGACATGAATCAGGACAAGGACACACAAAACACGTTTATGATGTACCACAGCGATAAGTCCACGCCAAAACTACACACAACCGTAAGAATGGTTACACTGAGTTCGATATCTACTTCTCAAAACGTCCTAATGAGTCACGTGTGATGTGGCGCTTACGTGTATGCTTTGATGTGCTTCTTGCGCATGGCCCGGTGGAATGCTGGCTTCTCTGATGAGGGTTGTCTTCCTAGAATCGGCCTGTCTTGTCGAGCGATGTCGTCGGTGAGGGCGAGGTTGTCCCCGTAGCATAGGACGGGGCCGTTGTCCTCAGACCAAGCCTTTGCTGGCGACCACGGCGCACAGCCGCGGGACGTGGAGGATCAAGCCCGGCTGGTGCAGGGCCACTGCTGTCCTCCTCCTACTCAACTCTTCGACCTCGACGCCATTCGTTCACAGACTTGTTGTTGTTCTCTTCGCCCAGTCTCCTATCGGACTTCTTCCTTCTTCTCTTCTAGCCGTCTTTTTTGGTTCTTTCAGACCACGTTAGCCTTCTTCTTCTTCCTTCTTCTCTTTCCTCCTTTTCTTCCACTTCAGCTCGTGACAATGCGCCCTCATTAAAAGAGTTTTTTTTTCAAAAAAACTGCTTCTCCATCGTTGTTTCGGGTAATGTCCACGTAATGATCATTGTAATAATCACCATGAGCACGACACCGCACCGAACACATCAACTTCACAATGCTCTTGCACTTCACATGTCCAATATCACAATCACCTACTTATCACATCTTACTTGCTCATTTAAATGTCTCTACACATGAGCAGACAATTTGTCTAAGTCACCAAATTCCACCTATTTTATGTACATGTGCATAATCAACACACCACAGTATAATTAAGTTCACTTTTAACTCTACTTTTTATGTCGGCACCATCACAAACATGTTCAATCGAAGCATTTCATATTACTGTCTTCACATCAGGCGACTTTAGCAATCTGCTCCCACGTTATCTCGGCCTCTTACATAACCTACATGGAAGCTTTACTCCTGTAGACTTAAACTCCAATGCATCAGCCTGCTGTATGTGAACTCGGGTTTCATTAGATATTCTAAGGGTTGGAGATCTGTCAACAAACGAAAATGTCGTCCGTATAGATATATGTGGAATTTGCAATGCCCCACTACCGCCAGACATTCTTTATCGATGGTCGAGTAATATCTTTCCGCTTCATCTAATCTTTTAGTAGCAAAGCATACCGGGTACATAATTTCACCTTCATCTTGCAGCAAAACTGCTCCGAGTGCAGTACAAACTCCTTTTCCATGTTTGGTGCTAACCGCAGAGGAGGTTCTGATATGCGTTGTTTCAGAACAGCGAATGCGTTTTCGTGCACTGCTGCTCAGCTCACACTGTTAGCTGCTCCTTTTTTGTCAATTCTATTAACAGATTGGCTGGGGCTGCAGTATCCACTTAATCCCAAAAACGATTGGGCCTCTTTCTTGGTAGTTGGCCGCTGTGCCGCTTGTATTTTATTCATAACCTCCTCCTTTGTTGCAATATGTCTCATCCGTAACTTAACCAGAAAAGAAACTGTTTCGAAACCCATTTCGCATTTAGTGGGTTTCACTGTAAGTCCTGCATTCCTTATTTTCTGAAACAACACTTCCAGAGTAGCCAAATGCTCCGGCCAATATCAATGGCTATCCTCTGAAACGGTGTGTCGATAGTTGGAGTCTTCCCCAAGGCTACTCCTCCTACTGTACCTTTCGGAATCGTTCTTTGACATTGGTCGCATGACGTTACATATCTCTTCGTGTCACTGTGTACTCCAGACCAAAAAAAACTTCTGTTATTCTTGTTGTCGTTCTTTTCACTCCTTGGTGCCCAGGCATACCAGCAACGTGTCCAAGCTTCAAGACAGCAGTCCGCAGCGTTTTAGGCACTACCAGTTGTAAGCATTCTCTTCCCGACGTGAATAGACAACGTCTAAATAATATCCCACCATGCATCTCAAACTCAAATGAAGTGCGAATTCTCTTCCTTTTGAATGTGGTTCCCACTTTTTCAAAACACTTATAGATTGATCTTCCTTCTGTTTCTTGGCAAGGTCAGCAGGAGTGACATCTAGAATTTGTACATCAGGCACCTTCAACGGGCGTAGAGGTCAGCTTGCCCTTGCCGCTCTCGTCTCCACCGCTAACGCAACTATGTCATGAAGCGTGCCGCATTTAGGCCACGAAAGAAGAGGAAGAACAAAGGGGACGAAGGAAGAGGAGGACGAGGAGGGCAGTTTCAGTTAGAATAAAATGGCGGAAACCATCCGTCAGTATTAAGCTATGTGTTTCCTTTAGTTGTGTTTAATAGGAACGCTACATAATTTGGCGCAGCCCGACAGGATGTGGGTTACATTCTTCGTTGACCAGACCTCGTCGCAGCGCATTATCTTCACTGGCTACCAAGTGCAAGATGAACCGTCAACAAGTCTTCAGCGCCACGTCAGCTCCCCTGGCCTCGTCGACGCAATGCTTAAAGAAGCGTCCACATGCCGTGAGGAACTTTTGCAGACAGGATCAGTCAAGGTGAACCTGCAGCTGGCAACAATAGAAGAGCTTGTTTTGGCACCCATGCGCCGTAGTTCTCCGACAGAGGATATGTCAACAGAGAAGGTGAGCCACGTTTTGCAAGTTTTTGAAGTACAACAGCTACAGATGATTCAACAAAGTCAGCTTATGGCAGCACTGGCCGAGTCTCTGAGGAAAGGAAAACGAGCGCCGGATATGGTTGAACCTGATGTTTTTGAAGGTGGATCCGAAGACCCGCAATAATGGTTATGGTATTATGAGTACGCTTCTGCGAATAACGGGTGGCTATCCGACGAAGAGAAAGTTCAGAACATGCGACGTTACCTTGGTGCCACTGCCAGAAAATGGTACGATCTGCAGATCCTGGATCAAAAGCCAGCATATTGGGAGAAGTGGAAACTCAGCTTCCTGGTGGCGTTCCAATGCAGTCCATTGGAGAGATAGGAGTTGGCGCTACGCTTCAGACACACGCGTGGCTCCCTACTAGAGTACTGCCTTGGGAAGCGTCGTCTGTTGTGCATGGCAGAACCTGAACTCTCTTCACTCGCAGTTATAGCTTTGGTAATGCTGGGACTCTCTCTCAATATTCGAAAACAGGTCCAGCTGAAAGCCCTCGATACAATAGACGACCTCATGCGGTGTCTGAAAAATTTGCCCGTGGAGCCAGCACAGAAAAGTCCTTGCGGAGAAGAATTACTCCTGGACAGCAATGAGCTCGTAGAACCTCAGTCGCATATACGATCCCTCAAACTCGCAGGAAGCCTTCGGAACAACATTTTGAAGTCCTCGCATTGCTGCTCAAGTAGTCCTGGTAGCACTGTATGCGTTCCGACTGTCGGCGAACCCCACACAGAACTGGGTAAAGACGATCGGCCTCTCGTGAAAGACTGCCACGAAACTGTGTACTTGGCGTCTTCTAACCTACTTCATGTCCCTGTCAAGATTGACGGTGTTGAGATGAACGCACTCGTGTACAGTGGAGCGTCTGTGTCCATCATCAACCAGCAAAGAATAGACACCAGCCGTCTCCACAGTGGGAGGACCCTACGTGTCCAGGGTTACGATGGGGCAGTAAGCTCCCATAATGAGTGGGCGTCTGTAGTGATTGAATTGCAAGAACACTGCGTAAAGAGTGATGTGCTGGCAATACCTGACGTCACCGATGACTTGCTTTTATCTCGCCCTGACATGAAAAAGCTCAAGATAAACCTTTATTGGGATGACAGGGTATGGGTTGAAGAAAATGCTAAACTGACGAAAAGCGGAGAGACACCCAGCCCTCTAAAGTGAGTTTAATGTGAAGAAGACATCAGAGCTAAGTATCCAGAGCTCGTATGCATAGAAAACTATCCGCCGCCGATGAAGTCACATGCAGTTCCCTTTGAACTCGCAGACAAAACAGTGGTTCGGAAAGCCCCATATAATATGTCAAGAGAGAAAAAGGCTTGGTTGAAAAAGGAGTTGCAAGCAATGTTAGACGCCGACATCATCCGACCATCAATTTCACCGTTTGCTTCGCCTATAACAATCGCTCCTAAAGACGATGGCACTTTTCGTCTTTACCGATTATAGGATTCTAAATCGCCAAAGAGAATTAATACCTTTCCCGATGCCAAAAATTGATGATATTATTAATGAAACTGGTGGTTGCCACTGGTTTTCACGGATCGATCTCTGCAAAGGCTTTTGGCAGATTCCCTTGACCGAGGAGACCAAAAAGTACACCGCATTTGTTACGCCATTCGACTTGTTCGAATATAACCGATTGCCTTTCGGATGGAAGAATTCCCCAGCGTGGTTTCAAAAGATCATGAATGACATCCTGAAACCATACTTGGGCACCTTTTGCAATGTTTATATAGATGACATAATCGTTTTCTCGAAGACAAAAGAAGATCACAAAAGTCACATTTCCCTAGTTCTCCATGCGCTCAGCCTCGCACATCTCAAAGTAAACTTAAAGAAAAGTGCATTCTTCCAACAAAAACTGGTATTTCTAGCCAGGGCATTTGACGGCTGTACCAAAAGCACAAAGCAGGAATCCGTTGAAAGAATTTCTAAGTTGGTGAAGCCTTACGACGTACATTCCCCTCGTGTCTTCCTGGGCCTCTCTGGACACTTTAGGGCCTTTGTAAGAGACTATGCAGTCAAGACACGATGCCTCACACGATTGATGCAAAAAGACGTACCATTCCTGTGGAATGACGAGTGTGAAAGTACCTACCATGAGCTAGACAGGCTTATATCATCCGACCCTATTCTCCGCATTCCTGACTTCTCGCTACCGTTTGTGTTGAACACTGATGCATGGCATTATGCAACTGGGGCAGTGCTCTATCAAAAACTCTCAAGCGAACCTGACCAAAGACATCATGTGGTGGGATACTACAGCTATACATTGAAGCCTGCAGAAGTGAACTACACCACCACCGAAAAGGAAGCACTGGCCGTCTTGAAAGCTGCTCAGTATTTCCGGACTTACCTAGAAGGAGCGAAATTCACACTTTTCACTGACCATCAGGCATTGACACACCTTCTTGATATGGCACAACCACGAGGACGCATTGCAAGGTGGGTTAACTACCTGCAACAATTTGACTTCGTCGTTTCGCACCGCCCTGGTCAGCTGCTCACCGATGCAGATGCCTTGTCCAGATTGCTCGTCTATGAAACAAGCCAACAGTCAGAACAGATAAATTACGTGAAGCTGTGGGAAGGCACAGAATAAATGAAAGAGATCGATGGAAAGTACCACGTGCCACCGACAATGGTTCCGAAGATCCTTCACCTTTACCACGATACTCCAGAGTTAGGTGGGCATGATGGATTTTGGCGCACATATAACAAGCTACTGAAGCGGTTTACATGGCCAAGTATGAAAGAAGAGATCAGCAACTATGTACGGACATGTCACACATGTCAAGTAAACAAAGTGAAGTACAGACAGGCGACAGACGTCATAATCCCGCAGCATTCGCGAGTCCCCTTTGAAGTCGTTCACTTGGATTTTGCAGAGCTAAAGAAAGCGGGTGAAAGTGTCAGGAAAACGCAAGCGTTTCTACTTTGCATAGACGAATGCACCAGAATGATTACGGCTAAGGCAGGAAAGGAAGACGCCCACAGCGTCATTGCTCTTCTTCAAGCCGAATGTTTTAGACACACGAAGACAATAGTGTGTGACAATGGGCCTGCCTTCCGTAGTGCTAAACTAGCGAAGTGGACTCAAGATCATGGCATGACTATCAAGTTTTGCTCGCCCTACCACCCCGCCGCAAACGGTCTTGCAGAGCGTGCCATCCGAGATGTGAAGCAATTTATAAGGATGTACCCAAAGTTTACAGGTGGGTGGAAATGCTGCCTAGAGGCTGCTGTGAGGCACCATAACCGGTCATACACCAGTGGCTTGGGGTGCAGACCACTTTTTGCCGCCTCAGGAGTCCCGCCGACACTACCTGCGGATCGCGAACTGGGTATTCTTGGCAAGCTTCAACTTACCGAAACAAAGAAAAGCGCGCAGGCAGAGGATATCTACAAACAACGCATGAAGAGAAACTTTGACAGAAGACGCAACAACGAAATGCCACACATAGAGGTTGATGACAAGGTCCTAATAAGAAAAGGCGTTGGGACTTCAAATGTGAAATTTCATGGACCCTTTTCTGTGATAAAGACGGCGTCACAGCACGGCATCCTGAAGACAATATGGTATCTGGGAGCCTCTGGTAAAGAAGAGTGTGCCTCCATCGGAAATGTTTTCAAGTACCACACTAGGAGGTGTGAACAAAGAGAGCCAGGGAGGGTGAAGCGTGCCGCATTTAGGCCACGAAAGAAGACGAAGAACAAAGGGGACGAAGGAAGAGGAGGACGAGGAGGGCAGTTTCAGTTAGAATAAAATGGCGGAAACTATCCGTCAGTATTAAGCTATGTGTTTCCTTTAGTTTTGTTTACTAGGAACGCTACATGTCATACTTCTTGTCTTTGGTGCATGGACGTCCTTGGGGCGTACGATTATTCCCGTCGTCATGATCACCTTCAGTGGACATCTCATCTGTCTCATTGCTGATCATTGACCATGCATGCCTCCTTGACCGTATGGGCGACCACTGGGGATCGGGATCATCAACGCGCCTTACTCCAGGCACGTTCCGTAATATAAGGTCATATAATGGTTTTTCTGGGCATTTGCTGTCACCAGACCCGTGTAGTACGGCGTTGACACGAAAACCCTGGCCTCTGGGAGCCACCTGGTTGTTCCGTCCGCAAGGACTACCGATGTTTGCTCGCCAGTGAATTCGGCATCATCCACTAAGCTTCTTCTTACCATCACTGTATTTGTACCACTATCTCGCAGTACCGACACCCGTCTTCCTTTTATTTCGCCGTCAACTACTGGCATATGCGGCCGATTCATCTGTCCTTTGTTCTCGCTTGACCTCCATACTCGTTCTCTTCCAGTCATATAAATCAGCTGTCATGCCGTCCTTTTGGTTCTTTGGATATACGGCACAAGCTGTCTTGTCTTGATATGCTCTGCACACGTGAGCCGTGTGTCCTTTCTTGAGGCATATCTGACATACTTGCACTTGTCTGCGATCAGCCCCGACTCTGCAGTCCGCTGCTCGATGGCCAAGCCGATTGCAAAAGAAACACCTTTGAGGCGGTCTTGTCTCTACACCAACAGCCCTTTCTGTGCGGGCGAATCCTTGCGTGTCGCAATGATCATTCATCATTCTCCCCAAGTTTTTCAAGCCTTGTGCTTCTATGAACTGGTCGGCAAATGTCGCGTATTCTGCTATACTCTTTAGGTTACGTTCCTTCAGAAAGATTGCCAGCTTCGGACTACAGCATGTCAAGAACTGCTCCGTTACTACACGATCTCTTACTCCATCGTATGTTTTTTCTGTGTTGGACATATCGATCCACCTGTCGAAGTAGTTAGCTATACGCGATGCGAACTGCTTCGCCGTTTCCGCATCATACGGTTTTGTACTTCTGAACTTTTCCCTAAATCCCCCCGCCGTCAATCTAAACCTCTGTAGTAGGGTGCTTTTCACCTTGTCATAGTCCAGTGATTATGATGTTGGCATTCTGCCATACACACTCAGTGCTTCTATTGACAAACAAAGACTTAACGCCGTTGCCCATTCACTCTTGTTCCAACCCTGTCCGAGGGCTATCCGTTCGAATCGTTGTAGGTACGCATCGAGGTCGTCCCTCTTGTCATCAAAAGGCGCCATTAGTTCTCTAGGGCATATTTTCTGCGCTCGGGTCGACCCTGTTTCTGACGATACCGACCGTATCTCGTCTGCTGACTTCTGTGCATTTGATTCAGCTAGTCGTAACTTCAGTTCTAATATCTCCTTTTCTATCTGTGCTCTTTCCTTATCTAGTTGTGCTCGTCTTTCAGCCCTCTCATGTTCTTCGCGTGCCATCTCACGTGACGCCGCCCTTTGATCACGCAAGAAATGAGTGAGTTCTTCCCCCTTGAGACCTGTCTTTTCCGCCACATTAGATAACTTGTCCAAATCCATGGCTCCCGCTGCTCGACAACCGCAACGATGAGTATCCTGGCAGGCTCGCCACTATTTTGTCACGGTTACCGGTGCACGAGACATGAATCAGGACAAAGACACACAAAACACATTTATGATGTACCACGGCGATAAGTCCACGCCAAATCTACACACAACCGTAAGAATGGTTACACTCAGTTCGATATCTACTTCTCAAAACGTCCTAATGAGTCACGTGCGATGTGGCGCTTACGTGTATGCTTTGATGTGCTTCTTGCGCTTGGCCCGGTGGAATGCTGGTTTCTCTGATGAGGGTTGTCTTCCTAGAATCGGCCTGTCTTGTCGAGCGATGTCATCGGTGAGGGCGAGGTTGTCCCCGTAGCATAGGACGGGGCCGTTGTCCTCAGACCAAGCCTTTGCTGGCGACCACGGTGCACAGCCGCGGGACGTGGAGGATCAAGCCCGGCTGGTGCAGGGCCACTGCTGTCCTCCTCCTACTCAACTCTTCGACCTCGACGCCATTCGTTCACAGACTTGTTGTTCTCTTCGCCCAGTCTCCTATCGGACTTCTTCCTTCTTCTCTTCTAGCCGTCTTTTTTGGTTCTTTCAGACCACGTCAGCCTTCTTCTTCTTCCTTCTTCTGTTTCCTCTTTTCTTCCACTTCAGCTCGTGACAACCGCCCAATGTAAAAACGGGCCCGGGCCGGGCCCGGGCTGCAACAATCGGCCCGTGCAGTGCTCTAGTACACAACACCCAGAAATATGCTTTTTCCATTAATGTGAGTTTACACCATATGCTTTCATGGTCAGGTATGTTGTTTAACACTATGAATTTTAAGTTATATTAATTGCGACAGCTACACCCCCCCCCCCCGCGATTTTCTGTCTTTTCGTATGAGCCGATAAGCAGATGGAAACACTTCGGAATCCTGGACGCCTTCGTGAAGCCAGGTTTCCGTGATGACTATGACGTGCGGTTGATGAGCTGCAACTATGCTTTCAAGTAGGCTGAACTTATTGACTACGCTGCGCGCATTCAGCGTTAACATTGATAAATCTAGTACGTTGTTGTGACGTGCTATCACGAGATGTCGGGCCAGCGTGTTTTGATTGCTCAATTCTGCGGTCCTCATGCTCACTCCAGGTAAAGGTTATGCCATTATTTTCAGTTTATCGAATGCCAGCGATACCTTCGCCCCTTTCGCCTTGTCACTTACTGCAGAACGCCATAATTTAGCACGTGTGTCGCGTACTTTCTTCGAGAATCCTCGGGTATTGAAATCTGGGTGTTTTCCAGCTTGAAGCAGCTCGATAATATTTTGCTTTTCTCGGTGAAGTTAAATCACCTGATAATAACGGGGCGTGTCCTTTGGCTTTGCTTTCTACCGAGTCTGTGAACTCGTTCTATTGAGTGAATTTCTATTCCTAGGATCTTCTTACATATATCGTCTCGCACTTTTGCTTCAAGTATTTTAACATCTTCATCAGAGCTCTCACTTAGTCCATAAATTACTAGGTTGTTCCTCCTACTTCTATTTTCTAAATCATGGCTTTATGGACCAGTGGCCATCACCCAAGAAGATCACGTGCTCGTGACACCTGCGGCACAAAGGATGTTCCACATGCGCTGCCATGGTTTGTGAGTAGTGACGCTGGCTAACACTCCCAAAGTTATTTTTTATTTATTTCCTACTGCCAGCCTGTTTTACAGGCCCTAGGCAGGAGTGGGATGTACGTAAAGGTTTAACAACCTAGTAACATGTCAAACACAACAAAGGATGTAAAAAAAGGTGCAAACAAGCAAATCGTCATCTCGTTACCAATGCAAAAAGAAGCAGAAACAACAATGAAAAAAGGAAGAAAGAAAGGAAGGAAGATATCCAAGGAATTTCTGCTCTACAGCACATGTTACACGATGGCTTATACACACAAAAATAGGGTGTCCTTAACATGATATGATCTATATCACATAGTATATGGAATAGGACAGAGACCGTGGGAAACGTTTTGGGTCATAGATTAACGAGAGCGTGTACAAAGGATGATAAGGTTGAGCTTTGAAGAACGTTTTCAGGCAGGGCGTTGCAATCGTGAATGGTTGGGGGGATAACGACTGCTTAAATCAAGTCACATGGTGCGGATACTCGTCTAACCTGAATGAATGTGATGAACGCGTTAGGCGCCGGCTACAAGGTGTAATGTACAATTTTTTATCTAGTTTTACATCCTCCCGATGAATTAAATATAACATTTTGAGCCTCTCTCGATATCGCCTTACCTCTAGGGTTTCCAGGTTCACCTCCTGTAAAAGAGCGCTAACTGATGTATGACGGCAGTAGGAATTAAAAAAACCTGACTGATTTCCGCTGTATCATGATAAGGTTGAGCTTTGAAGAACGTTTTCAGGCAGGGCGTTCCAATCGTGAATGGTTTGGGGGGGATAACGACTGCTTAAGTGAAGTTATATGGTGCAGATACTCGTCTAACCTGAATGTAGTCTTGGCGCTCTTTGGCCACATCTGGCTCTTGCGCCAATAAACCACAATAATCATCATCATAACCTGAATTTATGTGATGAACGCGTTAGCCGCCGGCTACAAGGTGTAATATACAATTTTTTATCTAGTTCTACATCCTCCCAATGAATTAAATATAACATTTTGAGCCTCTCTGGATATCGCCTTACCTCTAGGGTTTCCAGGTTCACCTCCTGTAAAAGAGCGCTAACTGATGTATGACGGCAGTAGGAATTAAAAATAAACCTGACTGATTTCCGCTGTATCATTTAAATAATATTCACGCTTGCTTGGGTGTAGGGGTCCCAGACAGGAGTAGCGTATTCTAACAATGGTCTGATGAAAGTATTGTATGCTCGTAATTTTATGTTACTTGTAAATTTTTTCAAGCTCCTCCTCAGGTATCCGAGCTTCTTGTTTTTTTTATGTGAGCTACATAGCTATTCCACCTAAGGCCCGACGTAATTACTAAAGCAAGGTATTTATATTCTGTAACAGAGGATAAGTTATGGCCATTAATGCTGTACACCAAAGGTAACGGCTTCTTTTTGCGTGTAATGATCATTGATACTGTTTTTCTTAGGTTAATGCTCATTTGCCACTCTAAGCACGATGTCACCATTGCTGATAAAGATGATTTTAGGATCGTCTGACCTGCCTCGGTGTGAATTTCACGATAAAGTACGCAGTCATCTGCAAACAGTCGAATTTTAACAGGTATATTGTTCACTATATTATTGATAAAAGCTAGAAAGAACAGGGCGCCCAAGACTGATCCATGTGAAATTCCAGATTGCACATCGGATAAGTCTGATTTCGCGTCACCAACGACTGTCTGTCACCTGCTCGTAAGATACGCCTCAATTCAGTGAAGTAGTTCGTCGTTTTTCAGAATAGTGTTAACTTTGATAACAACTTTTGGTGGGACCCACGGTCGAAGGCTTTCTCAAAATCTAAGAATACGATGTCAATTTGGGCGTTAACCGTCTACTGCTGCCGCAATTTCATGCACTGTTTCTAATAGTTGCGTTACGGCGGATTTACCACGACGGAAGCCATGTTGTCGCGCGTTGCGGAGGTCATTACTTTCAATGAAGACTGAGACGTGCTTAAATATTATGTGGTCTCCCGGTCCCATCGTGGGCGGAGCCACCGACGTAATCTGGGGGAGCCTTCGGCTCGCCTAGATCTCAGTTCCTCAGGCTCAAATAAAGTTCTTGTCATGTCATGTCTATCAGTTTGATGAAGTACAAAGTAGAGAGATATGACGGTAAGAGGAGAGCAGTGAACGGTCGTCTGGCGGAGAGCATCGCACGCGTAATGCGAAGGCGTGGGATCGTTCCTGACCGGCGGACAGTTGTTTTTTCATCCATTTTCATTTCCATTAATTTACCACTTCTTTAATTCAATTAGTAAGTACAAATAATTTCCCCTATGTTGTCCTTGGCCCATTGGCTTCTTGAGATATATATATATATATATATATATATATATA
Source organism: Dermacentor silvarum (assembly GCF_013339745.2). Taxonomy (NCBI): domain Eukaryota; kingdom Metazoa; phylum Arthropoda; class Arachnida; order Ixodida; family Ixodidae; genus Dermacentor; species Dermacentor silvarum. The sequence goes on from NC_051156.1 coordinate 36,078,216, forward strand.
TATATATATATATATATTGTAACGAGTGGCATCGACGAGGACGCGGAGCAGCACCAACAAGGACACCTTATCAATTGTCAACAAACCAACAACGTCTTCTTCGTCTCTACGCTTAACCTAAAAGCCCGCGCTACTTCAACCTCGTCCCCACTGGCACATACCCGCGGCAATGTAGTTGTTCCATTGGCTCCCCCCGTAGAAAAAAAAAATCATCGTCGCGATGACAGAGGCTTGGCAAACTGCGATAAAGAAAAAAAAACTCAACAGTCTTGTCAGTCTTCATAGTACGGCTTCATACGAAGCACGTGAACGACCACGGGTAAATGCCGTCGGCGCTTTGAACAGTGAGAGCCCTTCGGAACGACTTCGTAGGTGACGTCACTGATGCGTCGAAGAACTATGTAGGGCCCGAAGTATCTACGCAGGAGCTTTTCAGAGAGCCCACGCCGACGAATAGGTGTCCAGACCCACACTTTGTTGCCGATGTTGTACGTTACGGTCTGTGTCGAAGATTGTAGCGTGTGGCGTCACAGTCCTGTTGTTCGTGGATTCGCGACGCGCAAGCTGCCTAGCTGCTTCTGCTCGCTGTGTGATGTCTTCAGCACCCGTCTCGTTGTCATCAAATTCATGAGGGAGCATTGCATCTAATGTAGTACCTCACGGCCGTACACGAGCTGCAGGGTGTCCTTGCGAGTGACCTCTTGACGAGCTGTATTGTACGCGAAGGTGACGCAGGGTAAAGCCTCGTCCCAGTTCTTGTGCTCTACATCGACGTGCATGCTTATCATGTCAGCCAGTGTCCTGTTGAGTCGTTCCGTCAGCACGTTTGTTTGAGGTGATAGGCCGTGGTCTTCGGTGGGCGGTACCACTTTAACGTTGAACGATGTCCAAAAACTTGCCATGAACGCAATAACTCTGTCCGTGATGACTACTGCGGTGAGCGCCATGTCTTAAAACGATGGATTCAAGAAAAAAATTGCGCCGCTTCATCTGCTGTTCCCCGTCGCAGAGCACCTTTCTCGGCATATCTAGTGAGATAATGCGTGGCGACGATTATCCACCTATTGCCGGCAGTAGACGTTGGGAAGGGGCCCAGAAAATCCATGCCTACTTGTGCAAATGGTGTGGCAGGTACTTGAACATGGTGCAGAAGGCCGGCTGACTTGACGGAAGGCGGTTTGCGGCGCTGGAAATCCAGACATGTCTGAACATAATGTTTAACGACCGCAGCAAGCTTCGGCCAGTAGTAATTCTGCCGAATCCGTGCCAATGTGCGAGTCTAGCCCAAGTGCCCAGCGGTCGGTTCGTTGTTGCAGGCGTGTAAGATTTCACGTCGAGCGATAAGTGAACAACGAGTATGTAGTTCCTGCCGCTAGGGGAGAAGTTCTTCTTGTAGAGTACGTTGCGGCGCAAGCAGTATGACACCAGCCCTCTTGAACATAGCCTCGGCACGCTCTTGGTTCATCCTTCCAGGTAATCAATCAGCGGCAGCAATTCAACATCATCCCGTTGCTGGCATGAATTATCGGCAGTGTCCACGAGTCCCAGAAAGACCGTGTCGTCATCGTCTTGTGCTGCTGTCTCAACAAGAGACCGAGAAAGGCAGTCGGCATCTGCGTGCCGTTTTCATGACTTGTAAGCGACAGTAAAGTCGAACTCTTGGAGTCGAAGACTCCAACGTGCGAGCCGGCCAGAAGGATCCTTCAAATTGATTGATTCTGGGGTTTTACGTGCCAAAACCAGTTCTGATTATGAGGCACGCCGTAGTGGAGGGCTCCGGATTAATTTGGACTACCTGGGGTTCTGTAAGGTGCACTACAACGCAAGCACACGGGCGTTTTTGCATTTCGCCTCCATCGAAATGCGGCCGCCGCGGCCGGGATTCGATCCCGCGATCTCGTGCTCAGCAGCGCAACGCCTTAGCTGACAAAGCCACCGCGGCGGGTATCCTTCAAATTAATGAGCCAGGAGAGCGAATGGTGATCGCTAATAACGGTGATCGCTAATACGGACGAAATTTCAGAACAGCCCATATTATTGCGAGGCATTCTTTTTTAGTGGTGGAGTAGTTAGCCTCCGCTCGGGACAGTGTCCTACTGGCGTAAGCGATCACCTTTTCGCTGTCGTCCTGCCATTGTAGGAGCACCGCCCCTAGACCGACATTACTAGCGTCTGTATGCAATATCGTCAGGGCGTCTTCATCGAAGTGTGCAAGCACGGGAGGTGCTTACATTCGTTGCCGGAGCTCATTAAATGCCCGCTGCTGGTCTTCGCCCCAAGTGAAAGGAATATCTTCTCTAGTGAGCTGTGTTAACGGCCACGCGATGCGCGAGAAATTCGCAATCAATCGCTGGTAATACGCACATAGTCCCAGAAAACGTCGCACGGCCTTTTTGTCTGATGGGGTCGGGAAATTAGCGACGGCAGCAATTTTATCCGGATCAGGTCGGACTCCTTGGTTACTGACGACGTGACCGAGGAACTGGAGCTCTTGAAAACCAAAATGGCACTTTTCCGGCTTCAACGTGAGACCGGCAGATCGTATTGCTCCAAAAACAGTTTTCAGCCTTCGTAAGTGTTCGTCGAATGTTGCGGAAAAGACAATCACGTCATCCAGGTACACCAGGCATGTTTTCCATTTGAGTCAGAGAGAGCACAGTGTCCATTAGACGCTGGAATATTGCTGGCGCTGAACACAAAACCGAAGGGAAGTACCTGAAATTCATAAAGTCCGTCAAGCGTCACAAAAGCGGTTTTCTCACGGTCTCTCTCATCCACTTCGATCTGCCATAACCACTTTTCAAGTCCATTGAGGAAAAGTAGCACGCGTTTCGCAACCTGTCCAAGGAATCATCAGTACGTGGCAGTGGATAAACGTCCTTCTTTGTGACCTGATTGAGCTTCCGATAGTCGACGCAGAAGCGCAGGCTGGCGTCCTTCTTTTCACTAAAACTACAGGTGACGCCCAAGGACTATTAGATGGTCGAATAATGCCATATTCCAGCATCGTCTTCACTTGTCTTTAGATTGCCTCGCGTTCCTTTGGGGCCACGCGATAAGAGTGTTGTCGAATAGGTCGGGCGTTGACATCAGTAATGATGCGATGTTTGGTAAGTGGTGTTTGACCAACTCTTCACGCAGATGAGAAACAGCCCTGATACTGGTTGATGAGCTCAAGAAGACGGTCTCGCTCAACGGCCGTTAACGTCGAACTAACGTCTACAATAGGCGCAGCTGTGGGGATCGCAGATGTCGTCTCCTGCGCTAAGTGGCAGTCTTCTATTTATATTACTTCACCGAAATAAGCGACAGCCGTGCCTCTCACGATGTGTCGACGCTCCTTACTAAAATTCGTCAGCAAGAGTTCGGCGCTTCCGTCGATTACATTGATAAGTGCTCTGGCAATGGAGATGCCGCAATTCAGTGCTAGCGCCTTGATATTGTGACAGAGCGACGAAGAAGACGTTTGGACATGACTTGAAGAAGACGACGCTCTGGACTTCGCGAGCTATGATCTTGTCAGCCGTTGCCATACTTGTAAATACAGTGTAAATATATTTCTTGCTTCTTTTCCCCGTAACATATATATATATATATATATATATCTATATATATATATATATATATATATATATTGCCACCTGATGTTTTGAGCCAGCCAACAATCATCATTGGGTGCCCAGCAAGAACGGAGAAGACGACGAAGTTGAAGATTCCGCGCCAGCTGGAGAACCGTCCCCTTCGTGTCTGGCATTCTTCGTGTCTGGCTGCTGGTACTGTTGCTTGCGCTTGCCTTAGTGCGTGACAAACTGGTGGAGGTGCTGGGTAATCTAATCTATGCACCAAACCCCTCCGAGCAGCAGGAGCTCCAGTCCCGTACCGGTGGTTACGCCTGTACACCGCGCCAGCAGAAGGATCCGTGGACAAGCCCCTGAGTTTGGACTCCTCCCAGAGACAATGGCAGCTCCGCCACCCCAACTGGTATGGAAGGCACTACGCCGATTCATTGTACGCTACTCAATCCTCGAACACCGAATCCCTTCCACGGTGCCATGCAAGAGGATGTTGAAGATTGGCTGGTGCACTATGAACGTGTTGCCGCGTTCAACAAGTGGGGCGATGCTGACAAACTGAAAAACGGATATTTCAGCCTTAACGATGGCGCACGTGGGAAGAATTCATGGGAAGAATTCAAACGCCGTCTTTTTGAGACGTATGCGAGCCCTGATCGCCGAGAACGAGCTGAGCGTGATCTCCAGTCCCGTATTCAAATGCCGAACGAAGGTGTCGCAATGTATGTCGAGGACATGACGTCTCTTTCGACGAGCCGACCCCAACATGTGAGAAGAAAAGAAGGTGCGGTACCTGATGCGCGGAGTGAAAGAGCAGCTGTTCGGTGGTCTTGTACGCAGTCCTCCCAAGACTGTGTCAGAATTTCTTTCCGAGGCCGTCACCATGGAACAGACTCTTCGGCAGCGGGCACCATCATACGAACGCCAAGTGAACGCTGCCTCACCTACGGACTTCTTCGGAGCTCTCGGGGGCCACGTCGATTTCTTCCGAGAGCTCATCCGTTCCGTAATCCGCGAAGAACTCCAGAAACTGTCGGTACCTTCACAGCCGACGCTCAGCTCTATGTCCAGCGTTGTCCGTGACGAAGTCCAGCATGCGCTGAGAACCACCCTTCAACACGGAAGCTCAACCGGTAAGAACTAACAGCCCCCGTATGTCATATTCGCAAGCTTTGCGGCAACCTGCACCACCTTCCTCCCCATTTCGCACCGCGTCCCCAGCCATACTACAGCCCGACCAAGCGGCCTCGTATTACCACGACAACCGACAGGAGGCCCCAAAAAAATCAGACGTGTGGCGGGCACCTGATCGCCGTCCCCTTTGCTTTCACTGTGGTGAAGCTGGGCATGTCTACCGACAGTGCTCATATCGAGAGCTCGGACTACGCGGATTACCAGCAAACTCGCCGCGACCTAGGTTCGGACAGCGTCCTCCTGCAATTGAAGAATACGTTGCCCAGCAGCGCGGATCCTCATCAGCTCGACACCAGTCACGCTCCCCTTCGCCGCGGCGGTTTTCTCCGACTCGCCGTACATATGAGCGTGGTGCAGGGTCGGTCGCCCAGCCCGCGCCGGGAAAACTAACCACCGGCCTTCGGGGGCGAGGCCGCTAAGTCTGGACGTGCTCAAGGGCCCTGCTGACGCGTACGCGGATCGACGATACATCGACGACGACAGTACCGGCTGATTACGGAAGAAAAATTTCCTTGGACATTCCTGTATTGCTCGACGGTCGTGAATTGACTGCTTTAGTGGACACTGGAGCGGATTATTCAATAATCAGCGAAAAACTGGCCACCCTTCTAAAGAAAGTGACGACGCCTTGGAATCGAACGCCAGTTCGTACAGCTGGCGGCCACATTGTCACACCACTCGGCATGTGCACGGCACGAATAGAGATTCGCGGCTCTACGTTTGTTGCCAGCTTGAGCATTCTCCCTCAGTGTTCTCGAGACCTAATCATCGGCATGGACTTTCTCAGGGAGCACGGAGCTATCATCGACATTCGCCTACGCCTCTTCACTTTCTCGACAAAGAGCGCCGCAGCGACAACCAACACCATCCACCCTCGAGCATCTCTTCGTGTTACCGACGACGCTGTCACGTTACCACCGCGTGCAAGTGTCGTGGTTCAAGTGGCATGTGACAGGCTCTTACACGGTGAAGCGGTCGCAGAAAGCAATCACTCGCTCCTGCTTTCTCAAGGTGTTTGCGTAGCAAGAAGCCTTATTGATCTTCATGATGGCCACTCTGACGTTCTTGTCACGAACTTCAGCCACGAACACCGCCACTTTTCCCCGGTACTGTCATCGCCTACGCCGACCCAATCGCCGATGTCACTGAATGTTTTGTTTCCGAGGCAATTGGCACTGCTGAAGCGCCTTTACGCAACGTCGACATTAGTCCAACGCTTCCTGAAGACAACAAACAACCCTTGCGCGAGCTGTTACTCGAGTTTCACTCTTGCTTTGCACGGTCGTCGAAGATACGTCAAACGGCGATTACGAAACACCGTATCATCACCTATGACGACGCGCACCCCATACGGCAACAGCCTTATCGTGTTTCCCACCGAACGACATGCCATTCAAACGCAGGTGAAGGAAATGTTTCAAGACGGCGTAATACAGCCTTCATGCAGCCCCTGGTCATCGCCAGTCGTGCTTGTTAAAAAGAAAGATGGCACGCTTCGGTTTTGTGTTGACTACCGGAAGCTAAACAACGTCACAAAGAAAGACGTTACCCGTTGCCTCGTGTCGACGATTCTCTGGACAGGCTGAGGCGCGCGAAGTATTTCTCCTCTATCGATCTGAAAAGTGGCTACTGGCAAATTGAAGTAGATGAGCGGGACCGCGAGAAAACTGCCTTTGTTACTCCGGACGGCCTTTACGAATTTCGAGTACTCCCTTTCGGCCTCTGTTCCGCTCCAGCCACATTCCAGCGAATGATGGATACCGTTCTCGCTGACCTCAAATGGAAAAGCTGCCTCGTCTATCTCGATGATGTCGTTGTCTTTTCGGAATCTTTTGACGAGCACCTTCGACGCCTTCGGAATGTACTCGAAGCCATTCGATCGGCTGACCTTACCCTCAAGCCAGAGAAATCCCATTTGGTTACGAGGAACTGAAGTTTCTCGGACACGTCGTGAGCGCGGCAGGTGTTCGGCCCGATCCGAGAAGACTGCTGCCGTAGCTGCTTTTTCCAGCTCCAACAGACAAGAAAAGTGTCAGACGATTTTTGGGCTTGTGCGCATATTATCGACGCTTCATTGAAAATTTTTCGAAGATTGCAGAGCCGCTATTTCGTCTTACGCGTGACGACGTGCCATTCCTCTGGACTGATGAAACAACAGACCAGCTTTGCCGAGCTACAACTTCGATTGTCTTCACCTCCCGTGCTTCCTCATTTCGATGAGGACGCCGACACAGAAGTACGCACTGACGCCAGCAATATCGGTCTCGGAGCTATCCTGGTGCAAAGGCAAGACGGGATCTGAACGAGCTATAGCCTACGCGAGCCGCACCTCTGTCACGCGCCGAGTCCAATTATTCCACCACAGAGAAGGAGTGCCTCGCGGTCATTTGGGCTACTACAAAGTTTAGGCCGTATCTCTACGGGCGGCCATTTAAAGTTGTGACCGATCATCACGCTTTATGCTGGTGGCCAACCTTCGAACCCTTCTGGACGATTTAGCACGTTGGAGTCTACGACTCCAGGAATTTAACATCACCATCGTATACAAGTCAGGCAGAAACATGAGATGCGACACGCTATCACGAGCACCTGTTGAATCTGAGAATCCTGACGAGGGAAGATGAGAGTGCCTTCCTGGGAGCCCTCAGCGGGCCGGATCTGCTCGCTAAACAGCGATCGGACACTGAGTTAAGGCCCATCATCGATCACTTAGAAGGCGGCATCGCGTCCATTCCTCGCTCGATTTCGCGACGCTTGTCGTCATTTTGCCTACGAGAGGGCATCTTATACAAACGAAACACAGGTGCCGGCGACAAACCACATCTACTAGTAGTGCCTCGAGCCCTTCGCGACGACATTCTATTAGCTGCCACGACGAGCCGACATCTGGTCACTGGGCTACTCAAGGACTCTGGACGGGTACGAAAACTTAACTACTGGCCTAGATCTGACTGCTTGTGTCAAACGCTACGTGAAAGGATGTCGTGCATGCCAGCGCCGCAAAGTCACCCCCTTCAAGCCTGCAGCCTTCTACAACCCATCGACCCTCCGCGTACGCCGTTTGATCAAGTTGAATGGACCTTCTTGGCCAATTTCCTTGTCTTCCTCCGGCAATAAGTGGATCATTGTCGCAAACGATTACTTGACGCGTTACGCTGAGACAAAGGTCATACCACGCGGGGACAGCATCGAGGTTGCCCAGTTTTTTATGCATCATATTGTGCTTCGGCATGGCGCACCGTCATTCATCATCACTGACCGAGGGACCGCATTTACGGTGAAGCTCCTGGACGACATCTTCAAGTTGAGTTACACGAGTCATCGAAAGGCCACTGCATACCACCCTCAGACTAACGGCTTGACAGAAAGACTAAACAAAACACTGGCAGACATGATATCTATGTACGTGGATGTGCAACACAAAACGTGGGACGAAATCCTGCCGTACGTAACGTTTGCGTACAACACTGCCACGCAGGAAACTACACGATTCACGCCGTTTCGCCTCGTTTATGGTCGAGATGTCCAAACTATGCACGACGCCATGATTCCGTATGACAACATCGATGAGCTCGACCAGTTAGCTCCTGACGTCAAGGAGTACATTCAGCGCGCCGAGGAAGCACGTCAACTGGCCGGTGCACATAAGACAGCAGCAGTCTACAGATGCAATAAGGTACAATCTCCACCATCGACAAGTTACCTATGAGCCGGCGACAAGTTTGGGTTTGGACCCCCATTAGACGGCGAGGGCCTCAGCGAGAAACTTCATAGCAAGTACTTCGGACCGTACACAGTACTAAGGCGTGTCAGCGACGTGAACTATGAAGTGATTCCTGACGGAGACCTGCCATCGTCCAAGCGCCGATTACCCCGTGCAGAGATTGTACATGTCCGTCCACCTCAAGCCGTATTTTACACGGTGATGTTCACATAGTGTACTGTTGAACAAACTTTTTGCTGTAGTCGCGTCGTCCTCCGAAGAACTCCAAAGCAAATTTTTTTCCCGACCACAGAACGCATTTTTGCCTAGTGTGCATGTCCGTATCTGGTCTAGCACGTTTACATTTTTTTGTGCGTCTTACCTAATTTGTGTACTTTCCATGTACGTCTTCTGTTTGAGCATCGAGTCGATGCTTCATTGGGAGGGGGAATAATGCCACCTGGTGTTTTGAGCCAGCCAACAATCATCATTGGGTGCCCAGCAAGAACGGCGAAGACGACGAAGTCGAAGATTCCGCGCCAGCTGGAGAACCGTCCCCTTCGTGTCTGGCTGCTGGTACTGTTGCTTGCGCTTGCCTTAGCGCGTGACAATATATATATATATATAATATATATATATGTTCAGCGACTCCAGTTCTATTGTGCAGGATGTCACAGTGTACGGGTACCAGAGAGCAACTCCGCGGCAAAGTATCACGTCGTCTGCAGCTAAACGTAAGCGACGTTGTGGATGCTCCTCATGGGTGGCATTATCCGAGTTCGTGGCAAACGTGACGCTTCTGTCGCGGATGTTAATCACGGCACCGTACTCACGCAAGGAAAGCCATGCCCAATATAAGTTCCTTGCAAAACTCGGAAAGAATGGTGAGGGTGGCGACGAACGTTGAACCGGCGATTAAGAGTCGGGCTGTGCATTTCCCGACAGGTGTCATCAACTGACCTCCGGCGGTTCTTATGTTGGGTCCGTGCCACGGCGTCTTCACGTTCCTTAGTTTGTCGGTGAGCTGTAAGCTTATGATTGAAAAATGGGGGCCAGTGTCAACAAGAGCGGCGTACGTCAACGCGAACGACGAGGTCGGCGTTGACGACTTCAGTTACGTATTTCGTAGATGAGTCCGTCGTATTCGTTGTTGCATTCGCCGTCTTCGCCGTATTCGTCGTTGCATTCGTCGGAGTTTTAGGGGCGAAGCTCCTTAGGGTGTGGGTCTGTCCCTCCTCTGTAGTATGTAGTAGTAGTAGTAGTAGTGGTAGCCGTCGTCGTAGTAGGTAGCCACGTCTACTTTTATGAGAAAAAAAATTCCGAAAGTTGTGTCCGTAGCGCGGAATGGAACCAGGGACCCCTCGCTTCCGAACGCGCGGCGCTAGCCACTACGCCACGAAGTGCACATGGACACACGCACCACGATGACAATACCCAACATTAACGAAAGACTGCGCGTTTCTAACGCGTTTGTGCTAGCGCGTTACGGCCCGTGTAAGAAGCTGGTGTAAGACGCTGTGGCCTCTCCGCCTTACCCCCGTATTCATAAACGCTCCTCGACTTGAACTTGGCTTGCCACCGCCTTGGGCAGCGCGTTCGAAACGCGTTGAACGCGGTGGCAAGTCAAGTTCAAGTCGAGGAGCGTTTATGAATACGGGGGTTATACCCTCTCAGCAGTCACGTCGGCAAACGCGGTGGCGTCGGCAAACGCGGTGCACGTTCCGGCATGTGTAAACGGCTGCGTAAGACGCTGTGTGCCTCTCCCCCTTACTAGAGAGTACTGCACGTTTCTAACGCGTTTGTGCTAGCGTCCCCTTAAGCGGGAGATGGTGGAATTATAATGAAGGGCGCTGTTATAAAATAGGAATGACATCACATATGGCGCGTGTCATTGGTGGAAGTCAATCGTTCGATTTAGTGCAGAATTACACGGAGGGAATCACCGGTTTACCGATGATTCCCTCCGGAGCTTCGCCCACTCATCATCATTCACCCCGTGGATATGCGGTGTTTTTTTACATCGTCGTACGTCGATAATGGGGGATATGGAGAACTTCGAGTACTGGCAACCTCACCCCCGGAGGTCACTGCGTCTAGTTTCCCCGTCACCGGCTAGGGGACCTGCCCCTAGTGACGTCGGCAAAACTGCGACGAGGCGGTGAATTGTAGCGCGCAGGAGATGGCGAAGGAGAACGTGATCGGGGAGTCGTCGTATTTTGCGGCTGGACGTTCACAGGAGCGTCGTAGGCTCGTCGACCGCCATACGGAGAACAGGCGTAGTTAGCAGGAAAGCTTGGATATTGGGTTGTGCGGTAGTTATTATTGCGATAGCAATTATATGGACACTTCAACCGGATGTCTGCCGTCACCGTCGCCGTGAAGTTCCGTATAGATTCCAAGGGCACTAAAAACGTCCCCGCGCGCCGTATGCGCGAGCGAAAGGACGCGGGGGACGCGCGCTATCACGGAGGGCGAACTCCCCCCCCCCCCCCCCCGGGCCCTATTACTGAGAGCGCATGCTCGGCGGAAAGCAAACGGGACCGTGGCGCAAAAGAACCGTGGGGGTATGGGAGGGAGGGAGGCGGGTGGCGCTGTGCTCCGGCACCAAAGGCGTATCTTGCCACTCAATCTCCCACGCGAAAGCAACAAAGCGGGAAGAGGGGGGGGGGGGCAGCTTCTTCTCTGCCAACAACTTCTCCTTTGCGCTTTGCCCGGGGATGCTGGTCGTCCGCACCGTCTCTTATCTCCACACGGCTCTGACCTTTCTATGCGCTGTGCATTCGCCGCTCAGTTTCCGTTGAAGCGATAGACCGCGCGAACCTGCGCTTGCTGCCAGCGTTTTGACAGTCGTTGGCTGCGGTCATTCAGTGTGATCTATTCATGTTTGCTTGTTCGCGCTGACACCACGATTGTTAATTCAGTTAGTAAGCCATTGTGTCCAAGTTTATGCAGCCGATAAAACTACTATCCCTACCCCGAATAGCTCTCTACTAATTTGCTATCGCAATTGATGCTTCGCCTTTCGGGCGAAACTGCGACATTTTTGCCATTTGTGGCAAACTCGATAGACGTGTCCACCTTCGCCACAATGGTAGCACACTGGTCGGCGGTCGACGGTGCGCCACAAATCAGTTTTCCGACGCTGATAGTTCGGTGGAAACTCTCCATGGAGCCAAGGATTGGCGTGCGTGTGTCGACGATACGACATTGTTTGTGGTGGTGTGATCGGCGAGGTCGGTAATATATACGTATTAGTTAACGTATGTTGTTAGTAAAAACAGTTTTAGAAGCAGACGGAAACAGTGCAGCGAAGGGCATGATTTAATATTTAATGGCAGAGAATTCCAAAACGAAATTGCAGAAAAGAAGGCTGTCATTTTACCGTAGTTAGTGTTTACTTTTGGAAGCAAGAGGCTACTATTTTCAGAAAACCGTGTGTTATTTGTATTGTAAAGTAGCGTTGGAGGAAGTAGCTCAGTTGAAATGTCACAGTTTCTACTGCTAAACAATAAAAGGCCTAGTTTGAGTTGGAATGCGCAGGTTAATGGTACAATTTCAAGAGTGCGACAAATTGGTGGTGCTGATGCGGTGTATGAACTATGGGCAATTATTCGGGCCGCCCGGTTCTGAAGGTGATTGAGGGATGTGAGGTGTGTGGGGAATGTGTTACTCCATGATGAAATACAGTAAGGAAGGCGACTGTTACTGAAAGCATAGTGAAGCGATTTTAGAATATGTTGCTGAAACAATGTCGTGTTCGAATGACCACGCGGGTGCCAAAAGCAACCTTCTTAGTGACAGAATTTACGTAAATGTTGTATTTAGGTTGAGGGTCTAATGTAACACCTAGAAATGTAATAAAATTCGATGGAGTAATGACGCAGTTGTCGATGTATTATTATAAGCGTTTTGTGACGAGAGAAATAACACAAAGTTCGTTTTAACAGGGATTACATTTCGCAAGTTATTGCACCAAGAAACAAGATTAGTGATGTCGGCGCTTAACTTTCTTAGTAGACTGTTAATGTCTTTTTCACTGATGAATATCGTTGTATCATCAGCATAGATGAGACAGTTAGAATAATTAAGGGATGATGGTAAGTCATTAATGTAGATAAGGAATAATGAATGACCCAGAATTGATCCTTGTGTTCCACAAGGATCAATTGTTATTGGAGATGATAAAACTCTTCCGTAACTAACATCCTGGGTTCTATTAGTAACCTAGCTTTCCGAAAGGGCTAAAGCCGGCCCACAAATTCCGAGGGATTCAAGTTTAGGGTACAAAATGGAAAGGTTAATAGTGTCAAAAGCTTTATTTCAATCAACAAATACCGCCCCTGCCCATAGCCCATTATCGATAAACTGCTTTATGCTGTCAGTTTTATCAACGCTAATTGGGTTGAGAATTTAGCACAAAACCAAACTGCTTAAGTGTCAAAAAGCTAAATTTTGTTAGGTAGTACGTTAAGCGATTAACAGTGACCTTCTCAGTTACTTTACTTAAAATCGGAGGATGGTTATGGGGCAATCATTAGAAAAACATTTTGATCTCCCTTTTAAATACAGATGTTACTTTTCCTTGTTTCAGACTTGTTGGAAAAACGCTGGTATGAAATGCAGTGTTAATGATATCAGAAAGGTCAAAAGATAACTCGCGGGCAACAATTTTTATTTTAGATGGATAAATTGAATCTAGGCCACAGCCTGTGTTCTTCAGATCTACTATTGTGCGAAGAACTTCATCTGGTGAAGTGGGGTTTAAGAAAAAAGAGTGAGGCGAGCGAGACAAGCAAGGCAAGTTAGTTACAACGGATGCAGAGCTCTTGAAAAATGATTCATTAAAAGAATTGGCGACAGCTATAGGGTTAGTTCGAGTGATGGTGCCGTCCGTAAATTCTGTCACAAGCGCGTCCTGTTGATTTAGATTCGAAAATTATTTAATACGTTCCAATTCTTTGTGCAGTCATTCCCATTTTCGAGCCCTTTATTTTGGTAGCATGTTCTTTTAGCCTGCTTCAGCAAGACAGTGAGAGTTTGTGAATTGAATTTAAAACGAACCCTTAGGGCGAGGTTAAATGGCTGGAGTTTTACTTTTTTGTACAGATTATCTTTTTTATTTATACTGCACAGCAGGCCTCTAGTGATTCCCGGGTTTCGGGGGGTAGAGTACCAACGAGATATGGAGGATACAGACTTACATGACTTTATAATATCTGTTAGTTTCTCAGTCAATATAATGAATGCTTTGGTAACACAAGACTCTTCAGATAACAGCCTCCAGTCAAAGCGGGATACCATATCCACGAATTTCACAGAATCAATAGAACACTTATTAACCATTTTATTTTTACATTTAGCTTGAGCGTTCAATAGGAGAAAAAAACACCGCATATCCACGGGGTGAATGATGATGAGTGGGCGAAGCTCCGGAGGGAATCATCGGTAAACCGTGAATCTTCCGTGTAATTCGCCCAGTCTCGCCGGACTAAATCGAACGATTGACTTCCACCAATGACACGCGCCATATGTGACGTCATTCCTATTTTATAACACCGCCCTTCATTATAACTGCACCATCTCCCGCTTAAGGGGACGCTAGCACAAACGCGTTAGAAACGTGCAGTACTCTCTAGTAAGGGAGAGAGGCCACAGCGTCTTACGCAGCCGCTTACACATGCCGGAACGTGCACCGCGTTTGCCGACGGCATCACATGACTGCTGAGAGAGTATAACCCCCGTATTCATAAACGCTCCTCGACTTGAACTTGACTTGCCACCGCCTTCAACGCGTTTCGAACGCGCTGCCCAAGGCGGTGGCAAGTCAAGTTCAAGTCTAGGAGCGTTTATGAATACGGGGGTAAGGTGGAGAGGCCACAGCGTCTTACACCAGCTTCTTACACGGGCCGTAACGCGCTAGCACAAACGCGTTAGAAACGCGCAGTCTTTCGTTAATGTTGGGTATTTATTGTCATCGTGGTGCGTGTGTCCATGTGCGCTTCGTGGCGTAGTCATTCTGCTCCCGGTCACTGACGCGTGCGGACGCAGGATGGTTGGCTCCGAGCGAGCTGCGACAGCGGTCGTCAACGGCCGTGGTAGCCCGTCGTTTTCCGTGCCCAAGGACTACAGGATTATTTTGCCCAACGTTTCATCAGGTGAAGCTATGAAGCGTGCAGTCATGCTGCACTGCGACATCTCAGGTCGTCCATATCGCATCGAAGACTTTCGAAAGCCTTTACAAGACGCCGGCGTCATCAAGGACGTTGCTGTAATAGGTGCCTACCAGATGTCCCACGTCTGGCTCGTTAACCTGCGGACGGATGAAGCGAAAAAGAAGCTTATAGAAGCAGTAAGGTTGGTCGTTAAGGATCGTCTTTGCATCGTCATTGACCCCAACAGGCAAGAGGTGCGTCTGAAGTTGCATTGGGTGGCTTTGGATGTCACGAGCAATAACAGTCGGAGGGCATTCAGTGAATACGGCGAAGTGAAGGAAGTGACCAATGACAGGTGGAAAGCGGAGGGATTCAAATGTGCTGACTCTCTGACAAAGTTTGTGCGATTGTTTTTGAAAGAGGGTATCGCACTGGACAACATACCGCACCAGATGCGCCTGGGCAGCGGTACAGTGCTGATTGTGGCGCCAGGACGAGCCGCTCTTTGCGTTCGTTGCAAGCACACGGGTCATATACGGCGTGATTGCAGGGTACCGAAGTGCGCCGAATGTCATGCGTTTGGCCATGGACAGGACGCATTTACTCGCAGCTACGCCAAAGCCATGGGCAGATCTACGGTTGTAGACCAAAGCGAGCTTGTCATGGACGAGGAAGAGGCAGAGCAAGCTGCAGCACCTGCGACAGCCGACAAGAGCGGAACCGATCAGGGAGCTGACAAGGAAGTCTGCGTCTCGGGGCTGCAGACGCCGGCCATGACGGTGTCCAGCGTCGGTGAGCACCAAGAGACTGCTACAACGAACGCGGTTGGCGTTGGTCCGGTGCTCCAGGATGAGGGCCCCACGGGAGAGTCCTCGGACGCGACCAGCGTCTCTCAAACGCAGCAGGCAGCAAGCATAAAGCCAGCGGTCGACGAAAGTGCTCTGGGAAATATGGACGCGGAGACAACCCCGGCAAAGCGTCGACATGACGACGTGAGTGCGGTGTTGCCGGAGCAGCGTCTGAGACAGGTCGAAGCTTCGCTGGAAGCGAATGGGGTGACGAAGAAACCTCGCAGCGCCGTTCGGACGCGCGCGTCGTCCCTGACAAGGGGCGGCAAGGAGGTGAACTCTTACTATGGCGACTGCACAAAGCGTCGAGATGGGAAATGAGGGCGTCTTAATGGCGGTCTCGTCCGGCAGGAAAATTGTGTCGTTGGAAAGGTCCCTGCGCGTAGGAACAATTAATGTACGAGGATTAGCGACTAAAAGAAGGCCAAATCAGTTGCATCGTATTGCGATGGAACAAGAATTGGACATAATCGCAGTGCAGGAAACTAAAGTTCAAGGCGAGGACCAGACCGACGGCATGTTACGCCCGTTCTCGGCGCATTATAGTGTGTGCGTCAGTCATGCAGTGGGGACGTCAGGAGGGTGTGTATTATTGGTGCGTAGTTGCTTAGGTATTGTTATACAGTCTGGTATAAGCTGTCTATCGGGCCGCTTTGTAGTTTGTGACTTTGTTTTTGCCGGCAATGAATGGCGCGTGTTTTGTTTGCATGCTCCAACTGACGTTGCACAGCGTCTAGATTATTTCGGCCGCATTAGTGAGTATTGTAACACTGACCGTATTCTGATCCTTCTCGGCGATTTTAATTGTGTATGCTAAGCACGAGACAAAACGAGTACTACGCCGCACCGTGAGACTAGCACGATAAAGTTAATGGATATCATCAACGATTTCGGTCTGGAAGATGTGGGAGAATGTATTACCAGTGGGCATAATGTCCAATTCACGCATTTTCAAGGTTCTAGTCACGCACGCTTAGATCGTGCATATGTGTCGCTGGATATTGTGCCTCTGTGTAAGGATTATTGCGTAACACCCCTCTCCTTCACTGACCATTGCCTCGTGATGTTTAGCATTTGCAGCAAAAAGAAAGAAAAAGAAAATTTAACTGGGATTCATGGAAAATTAATAATGAACTACTTGATGACGATGTTTTCAAAACTTTAGTACATGAGGGCATACAAGAACTGTACCGTGACAGTAATTCAGAAGCTGGGCCGAAATGGAAATATTTCAGCAAAAAATTAAAATGAAAGCTGTAGAAAGAAGCAGCATACTTAAACATGAAGAACGTATTCACGAGAGACTGTTACGTTCAAACTTGCAAACTCTTGTCAAAGAAGAATGTCTAACGCCTGCAACCTTTAAGGGAGATATCCGTGTGGTGAAAGAAAAATTGGAGTTGTTAGACATGGAAAGATTTCGGGGTGCAATTATAAGAGCGAGAGCAGAGAAAACGGTAATGGCCGAAAGGCCTACAAAGCGCGCACTAGGGACGGAAAAAAGTTACGCGCAACGTAACATAATTGCAGAAATAACATACAGTGGTGCCTTGACAAGTGCTAAAGACGAGATTGAGAAAGCCTTTTACGAGTATTACAGTGCTCTGTTTTCTTTAGGTACGGTAGATATCGACCACTTCAAAAGTGAATTTTTGGCGTTCATGCCACAATTAGATGACGAAACAAAGGATAGATTGCAACTTTCAATCTCGGTAGGAGAAGTAGAGAAAACCAATCGAAGACCTAAATCCTGGGAAGTCCCCTGGCCCGGACGGGCTAAGTGCGGCTTTGTATAAGACCTTCACGCGAGAAATATCTCCGATATTGGGGCGCTTATTCAATGAGGCCTTTGAGTTTAAATCTCTGCCTCCTTCATTTCTCACTTCCCATGCCATTTATTGCGATAGCAATTATATGGACACTCAAAAGCAGATTTCTGCCGTCGCCGTCGCTGTCGCCGTGAGGTTCCGTATGACGTCAATGGAGATGAAATCGTCGCCGCGCGCCGAATGCTGTATGTGCGAGTGAAAGGGAGCGAGGGACGCGCGCTTTCATGGGGAGTGAACGCACGGCGGAGAACAAACGCGCGTTCTGCGCCGTGCTCCCTTAAGGGCTGCAGAAGTAGGCGTCTCTTTCCTCCTTTACAATCTCCATATATGTAGAGCAAACGCACCTTCTTCAGACGCGCGAGAGGCCGTGGGGGAGGGGGGAGGGGGAGGGAAGGGAGGCGACGTTTAGCTGCGGCACCAAGTGCCTATTTATATCAGAGGCTCCGGCAACAGTCACCAACGCCGCACGCATTTTGAGCGAACGCGGGCAAAACGCCGACGGCGTCGACAACAGTTCTGCGTGTTGCCGGTGCTGCTGCATGTCCAAGTTTATACAGCTGATAAAGCTAATATCATTACTCCGTATAGCTCTCTACAAATTTGCTATGGCAATTGATGCTTCGCCTTTCAGGTGAAACTACGACAACTTTTTTATTCCGAAAACGAACGATTCTATCAAACTTCGGCAGGTATCAGCCTATCGTCCTATCAGTCTGACAAATGTTGATGACAAAATGTTTATGAAAATAGTGGCTCGAAGGTTGCAAAGCGTAATAAAAGAAATAGTGGGCCCGCATCAAACATGTGGAATAAAGGGCAGAAGCATCTTTACCAACATTCACAAAGCGAGGTGTGTATTAAAGTGTTGTGACGTCATGAAGGGTGCAGTTGGGATGCTCCCGATTGATTTTGAGAAGGCCTTTGACCGCGTGCCACATGACTTACTTATAACTGTCTTAGAACATGCAAATGTTGGCACAGTAATAACTGAAGCTGTTCGTATGGCGTACAGTGGTTGTAGTACTAGGCTCATTGTTAACAAAGAAGTTGGAAATCTCATCCAAGTGCGTCGCTCAGTTCGCCAAGGTTGTCCTATTTCCCCTCTCCTGTTTTGCATGTTTATTGAAAGCTTTTGCCTAAGTATTATAAACCGCAGTACAATTAGTGGCTTCAGGCTACATGCATCTGAAGTACGCGTTCTGGCCTATGCAGACGATATAGGTGTTTTTTGTTCAAATCTCGAAAGTATAGCGGAGGTTATTACCATTGTAAAACGTTTTTGTCAGGTAAGCGGCAGTGCAGTCAATTGGGGAAAATGTATTGGTTTTTGGCATGGCGATTGGGATCTCACGCCACAGTTTTTCCTAAATGTGCAGTGGGTAACAACCCCGGTGAAGTATTTAGGCGTACCCTTAGAAAATTACACCGACAGTGATCCCTATTGGAGGAGACAGACAGAAGAAATCCGAGAAAAAGCCGCGAAATGGAAGGGCAGAGATTTATCAATCTTTGCTCGTGCAACGGTTTGCAATTTGTTTTTCATTAGTAAATTGTGGTATGTGTTACAAGTGCTCTACTGTTCTCGAGTGAATGTGCAGAGACTTCATCGAGTTTTTGCCGTGTTTATACGGGGATCGACATGGGAACGAACAAGTCGGACGAAGCTTTTTCGGCGTGTTCGTGATGGGGGCTTAAGCTTCTCGCATTTATTTCTGAGAGAGCTTGTAAATCGTTTTTTGTACATTCGATATGTTCAGGATCCTTTCCTGCGCAGAGTTTGCCAAGTACGACTGGTTAGTGCTTTTCCCAACTTTGTCATCTCTTCCAATAAAATGGAAGATCGACTACAGGGTTACCTTAAAGAGGTTCTTGAGTCGTGCCGCTTCCTGGAGGCCCGTTTCTAGATTGAATATTTAAGCGCAGTGCCTTGTAAAAATTGTATAATAATTTATGTGATATTGTTCTCCCAATTCCATTGTACCGGACTCATTTCTCGGGCGGAAAGTGGCGCAAGGCGCTGAAACGTGTAAAAAGCATGCATGTGCGTCCTGGGGTGAAAACCTTCTTCTTTAGATTACATGCAGGCGTTTTGCCAGTTAAGACTTGGCTTTCTGATAAGGGATTCTTCGTTCCGTGGGGTGACCACTGTTTCTTGTGCCGGAAACCTGAAACGATTGAACACGTGTTCCTGAATGCTGGGATGGCGTGTTCTTCTGGGATGTCCTGCAAAGGACCTTAAAGAAGAATTTCCCTTTGGATGCACAGGGAATAAGGTATCTAATGGTTGATAACGAGGATGGTTTTCCATATGATATTACTATGTTAATGGCTCTGCATAGTATTTGGACGTCACGCATGGCTGTTCGCCATGCAGACGTTGATGCTCGCCCTGCAATAGAGTACTTTCGCGAATCTCTCATTTCATTTCTCGAAATGGAAAAAGTGAAAAAGTCTGTACCCAATTGGGTGCCCCGTATGGAAGGCTTGTTACACATGAAACAGTTTTAAATTATGAATTTGTCACCACGTGGTTGACTGTTGTACCAATGCAATAAAAAAAGCTTCGTGGGGTAGTGGTTAGTGCCGTGCGTTCGGAAGCGAGGGGTCCCTGGTTCGATTCCGTGCTACGGACACAACTTTCGGAATTTTTTTTCATAAAAGTATAGACGTGGCTACCTACTGCGACGACGACGACTACTACTACTACTACAGAGGAGGGATAGACCCACACCCTAAGGAGCTTCGCCCCTAAAACCGGATAATGGTCCGTCAAATTAAAATTGACCACACCAGCTTTTTTGATCAGACATGATGTTACTAAGTAAGTGGTCAATAAGCGTATTCCGACCGCAAGGAGCACATCGTGTCGGAGAATCCAGTAGAGTTTCCAAACCATGTCCAATGAAGCACGTAGAGTACTGGGCACAGAAACTATCGTTAATATTTGTAATGCTAATGTTAATGTCCCCTACAATAATTAATTACATTATAATTTTTCATAACGAACAAGTTGAGTATACTATCAACTTCATCACAAAAATCATCGTATGATGATGATGGGAAACGGTACATTGAAGCAATGATAATCATTTTGTTTGATGGAATAAAGTCATCGTCAAATTCAAGCAGAACTGATTCGCATTTAACCACAGAAAATGTGATATTAGGACGCCGTTCATATGATAATGTGTTAGAAATAAGTATTGCCGATCAACCGTGGCAGTCAGCCAGACGATGAAAAAATTCTGTATGATAGCCCGGTATGAAAAATAGGTTGTCATCAGCTGCAGATAGCCATTTTTCTGATAGACATATGAGTCAGAAGTGGTGATCGGTTAATGAAAGAAAATTAACCATATCATCAAAAATTTTCGGTAAGCTTCGGACATTAAAATGTATGATGGAAATGCGAGAAGTGGACGAACAAGTAAGAAGTTTCTTCAACTCGTTAACAGTGTGTGACGCCACCGTGGTTCACAGTCAACAAGGCATGCGATAGTGCTTTTAGGTAAAATGTCCAGATCACCGACTCCAGAGATGCGGTACACTCGACTGTCTGTAGATATCTTGCTTTGATACGGCAGTTGTCGACCCAAAGGAACTGCCACTGCTTTTCTTTCTTAAAAGCCAATCCTTGAGCAAACAGCCGCTTGTTCTCCGGAGTCAGGTGAGTGTTCACGAATATGGGCTTATCCTGATTAATTATGCCAATGGACCTGGTTGACAGAGGCGCCTTCCTAGCCTTTGTAGCAAATTCGGCCTTCTTTTGTCCAGAACAAAAAGCGCGCAATGATGTTTGGGCCACCTTTAGCAGAGACTCTGCACAACATCAATCTCTGCAGGACACACAGGACAAGCAATTTTTTTCTGCGATCTATTGGAGAATTGCTTCACAGCTCTCGCCCTTTGTTTCTGGCACACCCTTGATTTCCACATTGTTCATGCGTGAGTACTGTTGCAATTCGGCAACCTGTTTTGTTAGCTGCTTTTTCATTCACGAGAGCTCCTTATTTTCTTTGACTAGGCCTTCCTGCTTAGTCTTCATTGTATCAAAAAAAATTTGTTAAATAGGGCGACGCTGTTACGCAGCTCTCCAACTTCCTTTCGCAATGCATCCAGCTCTCTAGATAGCTCAGCACAAGTTGGCATCTTGAATTGGCAGCAGTGGGTGCGGCAAGAAAATATAAAATTAAATCACTATGCAGTGATGCAAATGCAACCAACCTGCATAGCTAACAGGAAACAATCAGCGGAATGTTGCGGCGCCACCACCTCAGCTGCCAAGTGAAGAATTCCGCGGTGATCCCAGCTTATAAAGCTTCCAGATGCTGATGGTTCCTAGAGAGATGGACAGGTGGCGTTCGTCACAGGCGGCACGTGGCGCTCTTATGACACAGCTAGTCCTCTTCTATCTTCGTGCTAGGCACACACGCTTTAAGTAATGTGAGTAGACGCAGCGCTGCCGCTGGTTCGCGGAATAGTGTGCCGGATCCGTAGGAACCTGCGTAGGTATTGGGAAACAATCAGCGGAATGTTGCGTTGCCGCCACCTCAGCTGCCAAGTGAAGAATTCCGCGGTGATCCCAGCTTATAAAGCTTCCAGATGCTGATGGTTCCTAGAGAGATGGACAGGTGGCGTTCGTCATAGGCGGCACGTGGCGCTCTTATGACACAGCTAGTCCTCTTCTATCTTCGTGCTAGGCACACACGCTTTAAGTAATGTGAGTAGACGCAGCGCTGCCGCTGGTTCGCGGAATAGTGTGCCGGATCCGTAGGAACCTGCGTAGGTATTGGGAAACAATCAGCGGAATGTTGCGTTGCCGCCACCTCAGCTGCCAAGTGAAGAATTCCGCGGTGATCCCAGCTTATAAAGCTTCCAGATGCTGATGGTTCCTAGAGAGATGGACAGGTGGCGTTCGTCATAGGCGGCACGTGGCGCTCTTATGACACAGCTAGTCCTCTTCTATCTTCGTGCTAGGCACACACGCTTTAAGTAATGTGAGTAGACGCAGCGCTGCCGCTGGTTCGCGGAATAGTGTGCCGGATCCGTAGGAACCTGCGTAGGTATTGGGAAACAATCAGCGGAATGTTGCGTTGCCGCCACCTCAGCTGCCAAGTGAAGAATTCCGCGGTGATCCCAGCTTATAAAGCTTCCAGATGCTGATGGTTCCTAGAGAGATGGACAGGTGGCGTTCGTCATAGGCGGCACGTGGCGCTCTTATGACACAGCTAGTCCTCTTCTATCTTCGTGCTAGGCACACACGCTTTAAGTAATGTGAGTAGACGCAGCGCTGCCGCTGGTTCGCGGAATAGTGTGCCGGATCCGTAGGAACCTGCGTAGGTATTGGGAAACAATCAGCGGAATGTTGCGTTGCCGCCACCTCAGCTGCCAAGTGAAGAATTCCGCGGTGATCCCAGCTTATAAGCTTTCCAGATGCTGATGGTTCCTAGAGAGATGGACAGGTGGCGTTCGTCATAGGCGGCACGTGGCGCTCTTATGACACAGCTAGTCCTATTCTATCTTCGTGCTAGGCACACACGCTTTAAGTAATGTGAGTAGACGCAGCGCTGCCGCTGGTTCGCGGAATAGTGTGCCGGATCCGTAGGAACCTGCGTAGGTATTGGGAACAATCAGCGGAATGTTGCGTTGCCGCCACCTCAGGCTGCCAAGTGAAGAAATTCGCGGTGATCGGAATGTTGCGTTGCCGCCAATCAGCTGCCAAGGAAGAATTCCGCGGTGATCCCAGCTTATAAAGCTTCCAGATGTGATGGTTCCTAGAGAGATGGACAGGTGGCGTTCGTCATAGGCGGCACGTGGCGCTCTTATGACACAGCTAGTCCTATTCTATCTTCGTGCTAGGCACACACGCTTTAAGTAATGTGAGTAGACGCAGCGCTGCCGCTGGTTCGCGGAATAGTGTGCCGGATCCGTAGGAACCTGCGTAGGTATTGGGAAACAATCAGCGGAATGTTGCGTTGCCGCCACCTCAGCTGCCAAGTGAAGAATTCGGCGGTGATCCCAGCGTATAAAGCTTCCAGATGCTGATGGTTCCTAGAGAGATGGACAGGTGGCGTTCGTCATAGGTTTGCCTTCGGCGCTTCGGACGTTCTATCCTTCGGTCACTTCACAGAGGTGAGTGGTGAGTGCTTACACTGCTTCTAAATAAGCAGCAAGGTGCAGGACAAATAGGGTTTTCTTGCATGCTTTCCGCCATTCTCCTGGTTGGCTTTCAGCTCGGTCTTTGCTGTAAATTTTCTGATACCGCCGCAGGATGAAGTGAGTTTGGGCGCGCAGTAGCAGGGCTGAATGAAAACGCAAGCATCTCTCATGACTTGGCAGCCGGGGCAGCCTACTGAACGGACCCTTGATGCTTCCACTTGTCTGTTCAGGGTCGTCCGGAGCAAGCGCGGCTTTTTGCCGGAAAGTTCGTGGCCAAGCTACGGGACGGCTGCACCGGGAAAGGACCAGCCTGCACAGTACCACGTGGCTATTACGTCACACTTTGGTATCGGATAAAATGGACGCCGGATCCTTGCGACGGTCACTTGGCAGCCGGGGCAGCCTACAGAATGGACCCTTAAGGCTTCCACTTGTTTGTTCAGGATCGTCCGCAGCAAGCGCGGCTTCTTGCCGGAAAGTTCGTGGCCAAGCTACGGGACGGCTGCACCGGGAAAGGACCAGCCTGCACAGTACCACGTGGCTATTACGTCACACTTTGGTATCGGATAAAAAGGACGCCGGACCACTGCGACGGTCACTTGGCAGCCGGGGCAGCCTACAGAATGGACCCTTAACGCTTCCACTTGTTTGTTCAGGATCGTCCGCAGCAAGCGCGGCTTCTTGCCGGAAAGTTCGTGGCCAAGCTACGGGACGGCTGCACCGGAAAAGAACCAGCCTGCAGAGTACCACGTGGCTATTACGTCACACTTTGGTATCGGATAAAAAGGACGCCGGACCACTGCAACGGTCATTTGGCAGCCGGGGCAGCCTACAGAATGGACCCTTGAGGCTTCCACTTGTTTGTTCAGGATCGTCCGCAGCAAGCGCGGCTTCTTGCCGGAAAGTTCGTGGCCAAGCTACGGGACGGCTGCACCGGGAAAGGACCAGCCTGCACAGTACCACCTGGCTATTACGTCACACTTTGGTATCGGATAAAAAGGACGCCGGACCACTGCGACGGTCACTTGGCAGCCGGGGCAGCCTACAGAATGGACCCTTAACGCTTCCACTTGTTTGTTCAGGATCGTCCGCAGCAAGCGCGGCTTCTTGCCGGAAAGTTCGTGGCCAAGCTACGGGACGGCTGCACCGGGAAAGGACCAGCCTGCACAGTACCACCTGGCTATTACGTCACACTTTGGTATCGGATAAAAAGGACGCCGGACCACTGCGACGGTCACTTGGCAGCCGGGGCAGCCTACAGAATGGACCCTTAACGCTTCCACTTGTTTGTTCAGGATCGTCCGCAGCAAGCGCGGCTTCTTGCCGGAAAGTTCGTGGCCAAGCTACGGGACGGCTGCACCGGGAAAGGACCAGCCTGCAGAGTACCACGTGGCTATTACGTCACACTTTGGTATCGGATAAAAAGGACGCCGGACCACTGCGACGGTCATTTGGCAGCCGGGGCCGCCTACAGAATGGACCCTTAACGCTTCCACTTGTTTGTTCAGGATCGTCCGGAGCAAAGCGCGGCTTTTTGCCTGAAAGTTCGTGGCCAAGCTACGGGACGGCTGCACCGGGAAAGGACCAGCCTGCACAGTACCACGTGGCTATTACGTCACACTTTGGATTCGGATAAAAAGGACGCCGGACCACTGCGACGGTCACTTGGCAGCCGGGCAGCCTACAGAATGGACCCTTAACGCTTCCACTTGTTTGTTCAGGATCGTCCGCAGCAAGCGCGGCTTCTTGCCGGAAAGTTCGTGGCCAAGCTACGGGACGGCTGCACCGGGAAAGGACCAGCCTGCACAGTACCACGTGGCTATTACGTCACACTTTGGTATCGGATAAAAAGGACTCCGGACCACTGCGACGGTCATTTGGCGGCCGGGGCAGCCTACAGAATGGACCCTTAACGCTTCCACTTGTTTGTTCAGGATCGTCCGGAGCAAGCGCGGCTTCTTGCCGGAAAGTTCGTGGCCAAGCTACGGGACGGCTGCACCGGGAAAGGACCAGCCTGCACAGTACCACGTGGCTATTACGTCACACTTTGGTATCGGATAAAAAGGACGCCGGACCACTGCGACGGTCACTTGGCAGCCGGGGCAGCCTACAGAATGGACCCTTAACGCTTCCACTTGTTTGTTCAGGATCGTCCGCAGCAAGCGCGGCTTCTTGCCGGAAAGTTCGTGGCCAAGCTACGGGACGGCTGCACCGGGAAAGGACCAGCCTGCACAGTACCACGTGGCTATTACGTCACACTTTGGTATCGGATAAAAAGGACGCCGGACCACTGCGACGGTCATTTGGCAGCCGGGGCAGCCTACAGAATGGACCCTTAACGCTTCCACTTGTTTGTTCAGGATCGTCCGGAGCAAAGCGCGGCTTTTTGCCGGAAAGTTCGTGGCCAAGCTACGGGACGGCTGCACCGGGAAAGGACCAGCCTGCACAGTACCACGTGGCTATTACGTCACACTTTGGTATCGGATAAAAAGGACGCCGGACCACTGCGACGGTCACTTGGCAGCCGGGGCAGCCTACAGAATGGACCCTTAACGCTTCCACTTGTTTGTTCAGGATCGTCCGGAGCAAGCGCGGCTTTTTGCCGGAAAGTTCGTGGCCAAGCTACGGGACGGCTGCACCGGGAAAGGACAAGCCTGCACAGTACCACGTGGCTATTACGTCACACTTTGGTATCGGATAAAAAGGACGCCGGACCACTGCGACGGTCACTTGGCAGCCGGGGCAGCCTACAGAATGGACCCTTAACGCTTCCACTTGTTTGTTCCGGATCGTCCGCAGCAAGCGCGGCTTCTTGCCGGAAAGTTCGTGGCCAAGCTACGGGACGGCTGCACCGGGAAAGGACCAGCCTGCACAGTACCACGTGGCTATTACGTCACACTTTGGTATCGGATAAAAAGGACGCCGGACCACTGCGACGGTCATTTGGCAGCCGGGGCAGCCTACAGAATGGACCCCTAACGCTTCCACTTGTTTGTTCAGGATCGTCCGCAGCAAGCGCGGCTTTTTGCCGGAAAGTTCGTGGCCAAGCTACGGGACGGCTGCACCGGGAAAGGACCAGCCTGCACAGTACCACGTGGCTATTACGTCACACTTTGGTATCTGATAAAAAGGACGCCGGACCACTGCGACGGTCACTTGGCAGCCGGGGCAGCCTACAGAACGGACCCTTAACGCTTCCACTTGTTTGCTTCAGGTTTGAAACTTTTGGATTTCTTAGTCACTACTACAATTTGTATCCTGCTGCCTCAGCTGCCATTGTTACTGTTGTTACGTGTTGGTAACTAACCTTGACGATGACTGGAGAACTTGATACATTTAAACGTGATCTTCGTAAAGAAATGAGAGAGATGAAAATTAGTATGGATTTCTTCAACAAAGAGTTTGAATCTATGAAAAATCAGTGCACTGAACTAAAAAATGAAAATGCGTCCCTCAGAGCAACTCAGGAAATCCTCTTGCAAGAAGTTGAAGCACTGAAGAAGAAAGTCCAAGAAAACGCCCTAAGTGTTACAGCACAAGAACAATATTGTAGAGTTACGAACATTGAGGTCAAGGGGATTCCACAGGAATCAAACGAGAACCTCGAAGGTATACTTGGCAAAGTGGGCGATGTAATTGGTGAACCAATAAGGAAAGATGATATTGAAATTTGCCACCGGTTGCCTGTGAGGGGTGCTGATTCTGACCCGAACATTGTAGTCGTTTTCAACAACCGTGCTAAGCGAGATGCTATCATTGAAAAGGCAAGAAAAAACATCGCATATCCACGGGGTGAATGATGATGAGTGGGCGAAGCTCCGGAGGGAATCATCGGTAAACCGTGAATCTTCCGTGTAATTCGCCCAGTCTCGCCACACTAAACCGAACGATTGACTTCCACCAATGACACGCGCCATATGTGACGTCATTCCTATTTTATAACAGCGCCCTTCATTATAATTGCACCATCTCCCGCTTAAGGGGACGCTAGCACAAACGCGTTAGAAACGTGCAGTACTCTCAAATAAGGGGGAGAGGCCACAACGTCTTACGCAGCCGTTTACACATGCCGGAACGTGCACCGCGTTTGCCGACGCCATCACATGACTGCTGAGAGAGTATAACCCCCGTATTCATAAACGCTCCTCGACTTGAACTTGACTTTCCACCGCCTTCAACGCGTTTCGAAGGCGCTGCCCAAGGCGGTGGCAAGTCAAGTTCAAGTCGAGGAGCGTTTATGAATACGGGGGTAAGGCGGAGAGGCCACAGCGTCTTACACCAGCTTCTTACACGGGCCGTAACGCGCTAGCACAAACGCGTTAGAAACGCGCAGTCTTTCGTTAATGTTGGGTATTGTCATCGTGGTGCGTGTGTCCATGTGCGCTTCGTGGCGTAGTGGTTAGCGCCGCGCGTTCGGAAGCGAGGGGTCCCTGGTTCGATTCCGCGCTACGGACACAACTCTCGGAATTCTTTTTTCATAAAAGTAGACGTGGCTACCTACTTCTACTACAAACTACAGAGGAGGGACAGACCCACACCCCAAGGAGCTTCGCCCCTAAAAGTAGGTTCATCACATCAGACATCGGTTACACAAAAAAGCAGCCCGTCTATGTTAATGAGCACCTGTGTCCGCGGTTGAAGAAGCTTCTCGGGATGACCATTGCAAAGAAAAAGGAATTGAACTGGCGTTTCGCGTGGTCTAAAGGTGGCAAAGTTTTCGCACGTCAAACGGAAACATCCCGCACTGTGCGGATTGCATGTGAAGCTGACTTGGAAAAAATGTTCGACACAACGTCTACTCGCTAATCGCATTGCTGTCGTCGCCACAATTTCTCAGATTTTTCGTGAAAACTATGCTTAGTAACATAGAAATTGCAAACCATGGCAATTATCTCAAATTCTTGCACTGCAATGCGCAGTCCGCGAGAAATAAATACGACGAGCTGACTTTGTTTTTTGACGGGTTTCCTTATAAATTTGATGTTATAATGTTATCAGAAACTTGGTACAAATATGATGACGACGTACTTCATGTCCTCATTTATCAAACTTTATTTTTAAACAGGGCTACACGTCGAGGTGGGGGCGTGTTAAAGTTGGTCTCGAATGAATTCTCATGCACGATGCTACCAGAATTCTCCCTTATAACGCCAGACTATGAAGTCTTAAGTTTGCAATGCAAAAAATATGTTTTCGTTGTGATGTGCCACCCACCAAATGGGAACATGGACGCATGCCTTTCTTTCCTTGACAGACTGCTAAGTTTCGTCTGCATAAATGACCTATATCTCGCGATCGGTGGGGATTTCAACGTTAACCTTTTGCGAAATTCTAAATACGCGCGTGATCTGCAACGGCTTATTGAATCATTTTATTGTAGAAATGTGATAACAACCCCCACGCGCCTTAGCAACACTTCCGATAGCCTTCTTGACCTTTTTATAACAAACTGTACTAACGTAGACACAAGATCGGGTACTATCGTGGCTGATATGGGTGATCATTTACGTATTCATATGTTCTGTCGGTTCGGTGCAGATTCTAAGGGTGCTCGTCACGCCGAGACATTTCTTGTCCAAGAAATAAACTGCAAAACACTAAGCACGTTCCGTAATGAAATCGCAAACGTAGGCTGGGCACCTGTGTTTCAATGCGCCCACCCTGACAGAGCATATAACACGTTTATGCGCATCTTGCAAAATGTATATGAGAAGTGTTTTAAGTTTAAAACCGTTTAAAAATGTTCTAAGATTCGTAAACCACGGCTTACTAATGAATGCGTTGTCATGCTAAGCAAAAAGAATTCATTATACAATAAGTTTGTAAGAACAAGGGATCCAACTGATTTTACTATTTTTAAGAAATACTGCAACCAGGTAACAAAGGTTTTGAGAAATGCTAAAAAACTTCATTTCGAGAACCTTTTCAGTCAAATAAGAAATCGGAGTGATAGGCTATGGTGCGAAATTAACAAATTATTAAATCGCAATCATTCCCAGACTGCTGAGCTTGAGCTAATTCAAAATACCAGGACTATAAAAGGCGTAGAACTTGCAAATAAATTTAACGATTATTTCACTAGTTTGGAAAAAAAGCGATCACAATGTGGCCGTAACTTCATATGTAGGTGCGCGCAATGCATATACAGTTTTCTTTGCGCCAACAACTTCAGATGAAGTCTTTTCTACTTTTATGTCCTTGACAAATAGCAAAGCACGTGACATAAACGGGCTAGTGATAAGGCAAATAAAGTTTGTGCTTGACATCTTATCAACTGCACTTAACCACGTTTTTAACCTTTCAATATCTACTGGCATCTTCCCTCAGAAAATGCAGCGTGCGAAAGTTAGTGTCATATTCAAAGCTGGTGATAAAAATGTGTTCTCCAATTATAGGCCAGTGTCCTACCCGTCATATCAAAAGGATTGGAAAAAATTATTTGCAAAAGAATAACGTCTTTCTGTGATAAACACTCAATCATAATGACGCAACAGTTCGGCTTCCGTGAAGGAATGTCAACGGAGTTGGCTTTACTAGCACAAAAGGAGCTAATTTTGAACAGTTTTGAAAACAAGGAGTTTATATTAGGTGTCTTCATTGACTATTTTAAAGCGTTCGATAGAATTAATCACCGAAATTTATTTACAAAACCTAAATACTACGGATTTCGTGGTGCTCCTCTTGATTTATTAATTTCGTACCTAAAGCACAAAAGACAATGCGTTGCCATCATGTCAGAACTATCTGATGAAAGAGAAATAGCTCAGGGAGTACCGCAAGGTAGCATACTACGCCCCATACTGTTCAATATCTACATCAATGATATAATAAATATTTCTAAAGACGCCCACTTCATAGTCTACGCAGATGACACAAGCATTTTTTTAGATCACGCAATATAAGCAGCCTCTCAGTCATCTGCAATACATCCCTAAATCAATTAGCAGAATGGAGCATAGTTAACTCGCTAAAACTGAATACTACAAAAACTAAAGCTATTCTTTTCACACCGCCACAACGGCGTATCAATGAAGAGTTTAGAATACAGCTTGGATCTGATTGTATAGAACTCCCGTCAAATGTTAAAACCTTGGGAGTTGTTTTTAGTGATCATCTGACTTGGAATGATCACGTAGACCTTATCGCTACACGTTTAGCTAAAGCTTGCGGAGTGCTTTGTAGACTGCGATATATTTTACCGCGCAACGTAAAACAAATGATTTACAATACCCTATTTTCCCCTCACCTAACCTATTGCCACTTAGTATGGGGTATAACTATTGTAAAGGGGTGTACTGAACAGTTCAGATGGTAGCGTCTGTTCGTAATCGAAAAGGCAGGTGACGCAGAGCAGGAACAGCTGGTTGCACGAACGGCCCCCACTCGTGCTAAGCACTGGCGATCCGGCTGGCCTAGTGGTTGCACTGCAGGCATTGAACCGTCGATCTGGCTGGCCTTGTCCGTGTGCTCTTCTTCGTTACAATTACCCCCGGTGCAAAAGCGGAGCCATCCTGGCGACTTACGACGTGGAGACGAGCGGTGCATAGAATGGTTTCAGGCGGTGAACGTGGACAATATCCCGTCCTCGGCGGCGCTTGTCGGATGTCGGTGTAAGCGGCTCTATGACATAGTTGACCGGAGAGGTGCGTTCCTCGATGCGGTATGGTCCATCATACTTCGAGAGAAGTTTTGTCGAAAGTCCAGGCGTAGTATAAGGCACGGACAACAAGACAAGTGTGCCGGGAGCGAAGTTCGGATTCGTAGCGTCACCATCGCGGTTGTCTTTTTGTCGTTGTTGGTCGTCGGAGGTGAAATGACGGGCTAATTGACGGCATTCCTCGGCGTATCGGGTGACGGCTGATACGGGAGCACACTCTGACGCGTCTGGTGTATAAGGCAAAACCGTATCGATGGTATGGGAAGGATCGTGACCGTAGAGGAGGAAGTACGGGGAAAACCCCGTAGTACTTTGGGTAGCCGTATTGTATGCGTAAGTGACAAATGGGAGGATGATGTCCCAGTTTGTATGCTCCGATGAAATGTACATGGCGAGCATATCACCAAGGGTTCGATTGAAGCGCACCGTAAGCCGGTTAGTTTGAGGATGGTACGCCGTAGTGGTCCGGTGAACTATGCGGCATTGAGCAAGCAGAGCTTCAACCACCTGCGACAAAAACACGCGGCCTCTATCGCTCAGCAGTTCCTGAGGCGGGCCATGACGAAGAATGAAACGATGGAGCAGAAAGGATGCAACGTCACTGGCGGTTGCTGCAGGTAGAGCGGCGGTTTCGGCATAGCGTGTAAGGTGATCAACCGCTACAATAATCCATCGTTTGCCAGCAGGTGTTAGTGGTAGCGGCCCGTACAGGTCAATTCCCACACGGTCGAAGGCACGAGCAGGGCACGGAAGCGGCTGTAATAAACCGTGGGCCGATGAGGCGGAGATTTGCGGCGTTGGCATTGCGGGCACGAGCGGACAAACTTTTGGACAAAAGTAAAAATTCCTCGCCAGTAGTAACGTTGCCGCAAGCGCTCATACGTCTTCAAAACGCCGGCGTGTGCACATTGTGGGTCATTATGGAAAGACGCACACATGTCGGAACGCAAAGACCTGGGGATAACTAGGAGCCACTTGCGACCATCGGGCTGGTAGTTGCGTCGATACAAGAGGTTATCCCGGACAGCAAAATGGGCATCCTGGCGACGCAGGGAGCGGAGATGGGAGATGCTGGCGAGCCAGAAAGGAGATCCAAAAGAGAGGCCACCCAAGGATACTTGCGCTGTTCTGATGCGAAGGTGTCGATGTCGACCGACGACACCGCCTCAAAATGTGGAGTGGGAGGCAGTTTCGGCTGGCAGCGGAGAGCGGGACAGAGCGTCAGCGTCAGTGTGCTTGCGGCCTGAGCGGTAGATGACGTGTATGTAGTATTCTTGAATGCGAAGAGCCCAGTGGGCAAGGCGTCCAGACGGGTCTTTTAAAGAGGATAACCAACAAAGGGCGTGATGGTCAGTAACCACATTGAAAGGTCTGCCGTATAAATAAGGGCGAAACTTCCCGAGTGCCCAAACGATGGCCAGGCATTCTTTTTCTGTGACGCTGTAATTTCGTTCCGCTTTGGTCAGCGCACGACTGGCGTAAGCAACGACGTACTCGGAGTAGCCAGGCTTGCGCTGCGCAAGAACAGCGCCAAAGCCAATACCACTGGCATCCATATGCACTTCAGTTGGGGCGGTCGGGTCGTAGTGTCGCAGTATAGGCGGCGACGTTAGGAGACGGCGCAAGGTCACGAACGCGGTGTCGCATGCAGGTGACCAGGAGGATAGGTCGTTGGCGCCACTTAAGAGTTGTGTCAGAGGTGATACAATCGAGTCAAAATTGCACACAAAGCGTCGGAAGTAAGAACAGAGGCCGATGAAGGCGCGGAGTTCTTTGAGTGTCTTAGGTTTAGGAAACTCTGCCACAGCGCGAAGTTTTGAAGGGTCGGGGCAAATGCCGTCTTGGGATACGACGTGACCTAGAATCATGAGCTTCCGCGCGGCGAACTGGCACTTTTTCAAGTTCAGTTGCAGGCCTGCGTTGGTCAAGGACGTCAACACTTGCCTAAGGCGGAGAAGATGCGTGCTGAAATCAGGGGCGAACACAACGATATCGTTGAAGTAGCATAAACACGTGCTCCATTTTAGGCCGCGCAATATATTGTCCATCATTCGCTCAAACGTAGCAGGCGCATTGCATAAGCCAAATGGCATCACATTAAATTAGTATAAACCATCTGGAGTAATGAATGCGGCTTTAGGGCGATCAACTGCTGACATCGGGACCTGCCAGTAGCCCGAGCGTAAATCCAACGAAGAGAACAATTCAGCGCCTTGCAAGCTGTCCAGAGCGTCGTCAATGCGCGGTAGAGGGTACACGTCTTTTCGCGTTATCTTATTAAGACGGCGGTAATCGACGCAGAACCGAATGGAACCATCTTTTTTTTTGTAACGAGAACCACCGGTGATGCCCACGCGCTATGGGAAGGTCGAATGACGCCGCGCCGAAGCATGTCGTCGACGTGCTCACTGATCACCTGACGCTCCTTGGCTGAGACGCGGTACGGGCGCTGCCGCAAAGGCGCGTTGGAGCCAGTGTCGATGTGGTGGCTGACGGTTGACGTTCGGCCCAGAGTAGGCTGAGCGACATCAAAAGAAGAACGGAACTGGGCAAGCAGGTGAAGAAGCTGGGAGCGCTGCTCGGAAGTAAGGTCGTCGGCAATGAAAGGTGTGAATAAGTCAGGTGATGGCGGAGCAGAAGTGGAAAGTGCACAGAAGTCAGTGAGCTCTGCATGCGAAGCATCCGGCACGTCGGTAATAAACATGTCATCAAGAGGCTGAACACGGCCAAGTGCTTCGCCGCAAAGAGCCTTCAGGGCTGTAGGAAGGGGATTGCAGACAACGATGGAGCTGAAACCGGCTGAAATGTCAAGCGTGGCGAAAGGGAGGGGGACATATTTGCGGGTTATGAACAGTTCCGAAGGAGTGAAGAGGACAGCGCCTTCAGAGACAGCGCCACAAAAGACGGGAGCAACGGCAGACGAGTACGGCGGTATGGCGATGTCTTCCCGAAGGACTAGCTTAGCAGGAAGAGAAGTGGCGTCGACGAGGGGCACGTCACACAGAGGCGATAATTCGACTTCAGCACGCGCACAGTTGATGACAGCGTTATTTCGCGAAAGGAAGTCCCACCTGAGTATCACGTCATGCGAGCATGACTGCAGAACCACAAACTCCACAATATAGAGAACACCCTGAATAATAACTCTAGCTGTGCATGCTGCTGAAGGCCGAACTGGCTGGGCGCTTGCTGTGCGAAGAGAAAACCCAGAAAGTGGCGTCGTAACTTTTCGTAAAGCGCGAGAGAGGCGTTAGTTTAGGACAGACACGGCTGCTCCAGTATCAATTAGCGCAACGGTAGAGACGCCGTCAACAGTAAGGTCGACAACGTTCGTGGGCGACAATGGAGGACTTGTACAGATCGATGGCGACGCAGTTCCTGCCTCCTGAACTGCGGCGCTTAGTTTTCCTCTTGCGTGGGTGAAGGGCGCCGACGCATCGGGGACAACGAGCGGCGACGCGGGGAAGGTGAACGACGTGTAACGACCGGGCGCTCGGCTGGTGGCCTGTTCGACTGCCGACTAAAAGAAGTGTCGTGGAAAGGTTGCACGTCGGCGTAGGGAGGCGACTGCGCAAAGCCATCAGAGTGCAGCATGCGGCGGCGGCAGAGTCGCGCAACATGGCCGGGAATACCGCAGGCATAACATATGGGCCTGTTGTCTTGCGTACGCCAAGAATTAGCAAAGGCAGGAGGAGGTCGATGAACGGGATGATGAACGGGTGGTAGCGGCCGTGGGTGTAGCGCAACGAGTGGTTAACGAGGAGGCTGCGCGGCCATGGATGCGTAAGTAAGTGGCGCTGCGACAGGGGACTGCTGAAGCTGCATTGGTAGAGCCTCAGCAACTTGGTCTTCAATAACCCGCCGGAGCGTCGGAGCGAGCTGTGTACGAGGCTGTTGCGGCAGCGGCTGCTCGGTACGCGGACTCTTGGCGATCAACATTTGGAAGATGTCATCGGCGATGCCCTTCAAAATGTGTTTCAATTTGTCATTTTCGGGCATAAAAGCATCCACACGTTTGCATAGGTCGAGAACCTCTTCGATATAACAGGTCAATGTTTCACCGGGTTGTTGAGCTCGCTCTCGTAACCGTTGCTCGGCGCGCAACTTGTGGACGGCGGGGCGACCGAACACTTCAGCGAAACTGGTCTTGAACGCGGACCAGGACTGAAAGTCGGCTTCGTGATTTTTAAACCACAGGTGAGCCACTCCCGCAAGGTAGAAGATGACGGCATTTAACTTGGCTGTATCGTCCCAGCGATTGTGCAAGCTCACCCGTTCATAGGTAGACAACCAGTCATTGACGTCTTGCTCATCCGTACCGCTGAAAACCGCGGGGTGGCGGAGCGGGAGAGCGCCAAAGCAGGCAACGGAGGGTGGCGGCGACGTCGGCTGGGGAGAGTCAGGCATGACGGAAGGCAGAGTCCGAGACCGGAGTTCCAGGGTGTAAATGTTCTTGAATGCCCAGCACCTTCCACCAATTTTAGAGGGGTGTACTGAACAGTTCAGATGGTAGCGTCTGTTCGTAATCGAAAAGGCAGGTGACGCAGAGCAGGAACAGCTGGTTGCACGAACGGCTCCCACTCGTGCTAAGCACTGGCGATCCGGCTGGCCTACTGGTTGCACTGCAGGCATTGAACCGTCGATCTGGCTGGCCTTGTCGGTGTGCTCTTCTTCTTCATTACACTACAAAAGCCAATTTACAGAAGTTGACTGTGCTCCAGAAGAGAGCAGTTCGCCATATAGAAAACGTCTAGTATGATGCCCATACTCGCGAGCTGTCTACCACGCTTAAAATTTGCGCCCTGAAACATTTTTATAATCTTAGCCTTGCTCTAAAATGCCAAAAATATTTGCGTTGCAACAATCGTACATTTTTGCAATTATGTAACCTTACTGCACCCATAGTTATCTCGTACAACATTAGAGAAAAATCAAAATGGCTGTTGCCTTTTTCACGTACCACATATGGGTTCAGTTGATTATCACATTGCGTACCAAACTTGCTCAATAAAATTGAAAGAGATGACATTGACATAAAAAAACTTCAAGGCGTGCAATAGTGCAGTATGTTATGGAACACCTGCCTTCGAAACAGTGACATGTGTTTTTTGTATAAAGGGTAGCATGACTGATTGCCTGTGGTGTGCTTTTTTTTGAACCTTTTGAGTTTTCTTTTTTTACATTTTTGTACACTTGCGTAGTTATGTTGTGTTGTGTATAATAAAATCACCCTTTAATGCGTATAGCACAATCCTTGTAATGTACATCAAACCCGCACTTAATTATAAAAAGAGCTGATGTATTCTTTATTATAGTAAATTTTGTATTTTTCTGCTTCCTTTGTGCAAAATTATCACATTGTTTCTATTTTGTTGCGAGGCAATGCCTTTTGTTAATACAATGTGCGTATTTCGTAATTGACATAAATTTTTGTGTATATTTTTTGCACTCTAATATTCTGGTATTGTATTTACTTTAGTTATACCAAATTGGTATACATGCGAACGAAAACTTGTGTACGTAAGCGATGTATTTATACGTGTTTCTGTTTTTGGCTGCCAAGAATAGGGGCAAGAACCATGTCAAGCTGCTACTTAGCAGCTTTTTGTTCTTGTCCTCACATTCGTTATGTGCAGATGCTGTAATGAATGCCAAATAAAATTGATTGATTGGTTGATTGATTGAGCTGTGAATCACACGCGTTGGCAGAACATGCAGGTGACTTGGGCTACAGGATTTATTGGGATAACGCCAAGATATTAGAAAAGGAAAGAAACTTGACTTCAAGACACCACTTGGAATCCCTCCTAATCCAAATGACAGATGACACCCTCAACCGGAATGACGGAACCCCCCCCCCCCCATCTACACGCGCTGCTTACGCCATATTTTAAAACCATATAAACATTGCATCGCACGTCCTTGATTTCATTGTCAACAAGGCTCCCGTCAGGGGAGCCGAAACGTCTTTTCTTGTATTCTTTCAGTGGTCGGTGTCCTTTTTACCCTTCTTCATGATGCCTCCCGACCAGACGGGCTTCCGTCAAAACCTCGACTTCATCTCTCATGAGCATAACCTCTGTGCCTGTATTTTATTTGACAGCAAACCAAGATTATTAAATGACTTAGCTTCGCAGTGAGCTCAGTGGTTACTCGTGGTGTGAAAAGGTATCTGACGTAGTGTGTGGTTTTGTTTTTGTCTTTCTTAATTAGTAGCTGCTTTAACATGCACATGATAATGAATAGAAGGCTCATATGGTGGAAGACAGGCCCGCACAAAAAGTGAGAAAACATTTATTGCCATTTTTTATTTTCATAACAAACCTACGAATAGTTATTTTGGTTAAGCTTTGTGAAGAATGCGCGACGTGTTCTGCATAGAACTGCAAGATTGGTGTGCTCTATTATCTATCTATTCAATATTCAAGTAGCCAAATGAATGGTACCACCATGAGCACCGTGAAAGAGATCACTGTAATTTGCAGTCAGAAGGCCACAGTGGCTCCTCTGTACGAAACATAAAATTGTTCCAGAAGAAAAGAATACTGGTGAATTGGGTATGCATTCACATGTACTATTCAAATACGTACATCACAAGTAATCTTTCATTCCTTGCTGCATTGCTCACCATTGTACAGACTTTATTACAGCACTGTGTGCGCGTGCAGTAAAATAACATGACAAATCAAAGCTGTGGTTTTTAAGTACACTGAAAGCAACTTTGCATGTGGCTTAGGTAATATAATGCTCCTACGTATGGGTCAGCTTGGTATCAATCGATTTCTTTACTAGTTATTCACTGTTACGCCTGAACTATATGGTGCCACCAGGCACTGCTGTATTCCTGCAGGCACGCCAGAACAGCTTGGCTATGCACAAACAACCCTCTCCATCATGCTTAAATTAAGGTGGTGCAGATTTGCTGGCAGAATGTGCTTATCAGCATAACTGCCTAGCATTAAAAAATCATTTGAAATGTAAGGGTGGATGCTCAGCTTTGCTGGTGTGATATTTTACACTTATAGTACAAAAACACATCATTGAACAGGAAGGACACCACACAAATACTCGTGTTGTGACCTCTCAGTCATAATGCAAGTAGTTTCCTGAGGTTTTCTCTGTGGTTTTTAGCTATAAACATGTGAAGCAATCTGTAAATTTGAAACTGTATTAAGTAAACTGAGATGCCATGAAATGCACCATAGCACTGCACGAAAAGCAATATAACACTCAGGTGTACACAATGTTTTGCCACATCAGCTCTTTGTGGTGCATATATATATATATGCACTATTTGTAGCTGAAAACAGCAGGAATTTCACATTTACAGCTCAGAATGATCAGTGCAAGAGATTTTTAATGTGTCACACATACACATGGTCACTTGTCCAATGCTGTGCACATTGATAGCTGTGTTTGGTGCAACTTGAGGAGCATGTATATAATGAACTACTACATACAACACCCGTTTTGCATCTCTACTTTGATGTTCTACCCTCCGACGCAGAAGACATAAGCACAGACTGGAATTTTTCTTGATGTCAATATTCAAAAGGCAAGCAAGTTTTCGGCACGACACGTCTCCATTTTCCTCACATGGCACTTATTGCATGTTCTGAATGTGCATTCATTGCCGGTGGAATATCTTCTAATGTGAAAATACCTTGACGTATTTTTACCTGTATAAATTCTCTCTGCTCTACATGTACAGATACCTCTTTCAGTAGGGGTAAGTGTGCAGTGCCTTCATTAGTGCAGTAACTGTTATGAAAGCTGTGAATTCATAACATAGAAGGGCTATTAAATATAAATAAGAAACCGGCAGGCAAGAGCATCATGACAAGCCAGCTGAGATGGTGGCACTATTGTACAGCTTAGTTCCCCCTTGTGCTGTCATATGGTTGCGATCTCACGAAGGTTTGGGTCATTCCCATTTCAAGTGATGAGTGACAGTTGCATAAGTACATCTTCCTCTGCCTATATCAATGACTT
The DNA here is from genome assembly GCF_013339745.2 of Dermacentor silvarum. Classification (NCBI taxonomy): domain Eukaryota; kingdom Metazoa; phylum Arthropoda; class Arachnida; order Ixodida; family Ixodidae; genus Dermacentor; species Dermacentor silvarum. Next base: position 36,117,322 of record NC_051156.1, read on the forward strand.
TACTATATGTAGCAGCTTCAGCTGACATATAGCTCATGAAGGTTTGGGTCATTCCCTTATTAAGCAATGAGTGACAGTTGCATAAGTACAACATCTTCCTCTGCCTATATCAAAAGCCGCTTCAGCTCACATATAGCTCACGAAGGTTTGGGTCATTTCCATATTAAGTGATGAGTGACAGTTTCATACGTACATCTTCCTCTGCCTATATAAATGACTTAACTATATGTAGCAGCTTCAGCTGTGTGATTACTGGTGTAGCTGAAGTTATGCATCATACATAGTTTCGGCAAACAATCTGATTGACCAAAAGCATGCAGTAATTGGTCTTGGAGATAATGGTTCAGTGGTGGCTTTCCACTAAATTCACTGTTGAAAAGGCAGATTTTTCTTCATCGAAAGGCCCAAGTGAAAATGAGCCTAGAACTCATGACACCAAATGCAGTCACCATTTCTGATTGAAGAACAACATGTGACAGAACGATGAATTGTAGAATTCTCTCACTAGTGTACAAAGTAGTGTAGCTGTGTTTAGTATTTCAGTGCTGGCATATTAAACACAGGACTTTATACGAGTTGTTTAGATGGCATAATCTACAAGACCCCTCTAACAAGTGATGGCAAAGAATAAATAAAAAGCTGCTGCGTCAAGTACTGTCATTGGCCTAAAATATCCATTTTCATCTGCAGCAGATACATTTCATAAAGTGGTTTACATACAGGCAAGAAATGTAACTGCATCACACGATAAAATTTAAATAAGACCAGCTGAGTAACATATAGAGCATCTTTCATGGGGTCAAGTTGTAGTGACATGTATTGATATTAGGAGTTGTGCTGTTTTATTCACACACATGAATGTAAACACAATGTACGCATACAATTTCTGTTTACGTGTTAATGCGTGCTTAAAATGAACAGCACAACTTACATCATCAATACGTAAATACAAATAAGTTTTTTTTACTGGACTAATGACTGTTAGTTTCACAATTACTTCTTTTCTCACATGCAGCAACTCAACTGCGTGCATACGTTAAGCTGATGTTGCTAATCTAAGCTGGGCTTGGGTATCATTTCCAGAATATGATAAAATAAAGAAGTGTCCATAATAATAATAAAGAAGTGTCCCTAAAATTGATGCTTTGACAATATATTATCTGGCTGGGTAGTAAATTTGTGTGAAAGAAAAATGCAGCACATGGACCAAAACATTGCGGCTAATATAACATAGGGAGCAAATACTCTGCTGGCAGAGTCACTTGGAAAATTTTGCCACCAGTTCGTCCTCATTGGCTGTCTTCAATCACACAACTAATGCTGACATAATTGTGAAAATTTCTGTTCAGAATATTCTCATGACCGCCAATAGGCACCCTTTTTATTGTGATAGCAGCCTAATTCTCAGGCGCAAGGCACGGTGGCCATGAAAATGCTTAAGAATGATGAGGTGAGGCTCCTCTTTCCGTAGTCTGGCAGCGCAGCTGAAAACTGTTCAGTTAATGAGTGGAACCATGGCCTGGGCAAAATAAACATCACCGAGATGGCCACTAACAGCGTCTAACATCCTACATCCATGAATGATAGATAGCAGTACGCTTACAGCTAGATAAAAGTTCACCAGAAAAACACCTAATGGACATACTTTGCAGGCTCAAGTCAGTTTAACGCGCATTATTTGGTAATGACTGTGGGCAGAATGAACATGAGGATAAAAAGTATAGCACTTCATAGGCAGATAACGCTGGTACTTGTGATAAACATTGTTCGCATTAAACAGAAGGTTCGTGCCAAAACAACCAGAGAATGAAATAAAGTGGATGCACACAGTAACAGCAAACTTTCGTTTAGCTTATTCTGCCTGCATTACTAACGTGACCATAGCTAGCCAGTGAGGAAGAACTCTGGGCAAAATTTCTTTCATGCGATTCTGCTGGCTGCTAGCAGAATATATCACCATACCTGTGTTCAGTCTCGTTTTCCTTACATGCATGTTGTTTTTTGTCAGGAAACGTAAATCTGTACTTAATCATAAGGAAGTATCCAGTTATCATCCATACCATATTCATCTACAATACCACTGGTTTCTTCACAAACAGACTCAATGCTTAGTCACCAGCAAAAACCAAGCAGTTAATAATATTCGGTATGCAAGCTGCTTGCACCACAAAATATAAAGCTATTAACTTCGTGCAATCTAGAAATTCCTGCTCTTCACAACACTGCCCACATGATAAAAATCAAGGCTACTAGAAATTTACATTCATAGCATTAGTGCTCAGGCGCGTCCACATTTCAGCACAGCGCAGTATGTCTTGACGTATGTAACTATTATGTAGTTTCCTCAAGTACCCTCACCGATAGAAGCATCTTCAAAAGTGCAGTAACAACTTTTGAAACAAACCACACATGTACGAAGCTGAAAGGGCGATGTGATAGGGCTTCTCTATCGGGGTACTACACAAGAAAATGCGATCGGCAACACATATGCACAGTCTACTTCTGAGTATACGTACATCGCATAAAACGGGCACTTTTACGCCTATAAGAAACAGCTGCGACACATGAATATCCCGATTGGTATCTTGCGGACACTTCGTAACAGCAACAACACAGCTCGAACGTCGCGGTCACCACGGTGCATCGCAGGTGGCAAAACGGCTCACACAGTATAGCACACGAGGAACGACAACGATACCGAAGCAACAAATCTTATCGCTACTGATCTTGTCATCACTTCTAAAGGTTGGAAAGGACTGGCGTTCACCACTTCGCGGCAACGAACCGCATACACAGAACACATACAAGTCGCGTACGCTGGGTGCGCCGATCGGACACCTTTCACTTCGCCACGCCCTGAACATGTGTCGTACTCGGAACGCACGTGTATGTGATGGCCTTCTCGTTTGCAATGCACACGCGAAGCACGGCACAAGAAATCTCGAAGTCGACGGCTTGAAATATTTGTTCCGACGCTCGTGCAAATACAACACACTTCCTCCGCTCCGTCTGTTTTTGTCGGCAATCGCCCACACTGACGGGGCCTGGGAGGGTACACCGGCTTGCTGCCTTCGATGACTATCTCCGTGGGTGCTGGATAACTCTAGTAACGATCACAAGAATTAGCAAAATAGACTGTTTCTGGAGCGGCTGTAGCCTAGGCCTCGCGTCACCGCTTCGCTTCGCTTCGAGCAAGCGCCATGTTTGCAGTGATGACGTTCTCCACCATCCGCCTCGTACCAGCCAATGAGAGACAAGCAGGCATGCGGATGGCAAAGTTGTGTCCACCCGTCCAGACGATCGGACAGGCTTCCGCCCCGGTCCGCATGCTTGCGGAGCGGACGTGCGGATTGAGCGCGTATGGGCCCTTAGATTCTGTGGTAGCATGACGTCATGAATTGGAGTGCCTTGTGCTATCTAGGTGGTGTTGGTTACACAGGTTGCCCTACTATTATGCACCAAGATTTAAAAAAGTATGCGAATGCCATGTAGCGGGACAGAACCAAGGTAATGTTGTTTGCTGTCGCTTGTAGATACTCAAACTATTTTTTGGATTCCGCCTAATCAAATAATTAGGTTTAATTATTTATTCAACATCTCCAATATTGTAATTAGATGAAAAGTGTCAATGAGCAAATTGTAGTGAAACATGAAAAACACCCGATGCAGCTTTCTGTCGCTCAATACGGGCTACATAATAGTGTTTTTCCGAGCGTGAAAGAAGCCCGCGAATGCATGCAAAGTGCCAGGAGCGGTCAGTCATGCGGCAATATATGTACTCGCGGGCATCTTTCGCGCTCGGAACAACCCTTTATGTAGCCCGTATTGAGCAACCGAAAGCTGCATCGGGAGTTTTACGCGAAACTTTTTAGGCTCACAAGTGCCGGCGGTGGTGGTGTCACGCAGAAAAGTGGACCGATTCTGGTGATAGTGCAGAAAGGGTCCAAGCTCAATGGCACATACCCCAGTGGGCTCGGGGACCTGTAACGCACCCTTAAACTACCCTTGTCACATGTGGGACCCAAAGAGACAAAATCACCAACCCTTCCCCTCTCGAGAAAATGCGGGTAAGCGAAGCTTACCTTCCGATTCGAGCTTGAGGGCTTCCAACCCCAGGCGAAACGTCAGCGAAGAGCCGCCGAGCCCGAGTTTAGGGCAAACGAAGCCTGCGACAGCGTCGTCTTGCCACGAGCTTCGCTTGCCCCCATTTTGTCGACGGGGGAAGGGCTCCGAGTTTTTTCATGTTGCTCTACCATTTTCTCAATGACACGTGCTTTTAATCTAGTGATTATGTTTGAGAAGTTGATTCATTTATTTATTTATTAATAATACTTTCAGGGCCCAAAAGCACTACAGAAAGAAGTGGGAAAAAATGACGAGACATGCAACTAACAAAACAAATAATTATTTAAACCTAATTATGTATTTATGTGGAATGCAAAAAATCATCATCCCTTCCCCTATCGACAAAATGGGGGTAACCAAAGCTTGTTGTGTGTGTATCTGACCGTGGTGATTTTCTTTCTTTCTCCCTCTCTCTATCTTTCTTTCTCTCCCTCTATCTTTCTCTCTCTCCCTCTCTTTGTACCTCTCTTTCTCCTTTTCTTCCTTTCTCTCTCTTTCTCTCTTTCTTTCCCTCTCTCTTTCTTTCGCTGTTCCTTTATTTATATCTTTTTTGTCCCTGGCATGTGCCATTGAGCTTGGACCCTTTCTGCACTACACCAGGATCGCCCCACTTTTCGTTGTGACACCACCCCCACCGCCGACATATGGGAGCATATTGACCCTTTTCGCAGAGAAGTTTGTTCTAGAGAAACGAGATCGCGCTTACGGCGGCGCGCCACAGGTTGCCTCAGTGATAGCGCACGAATATATATGCAACCATTACCGCTGCTATCTTACCCGTCGCGGTTGCTCAGTTAGCTAAGGCGTTGCGCTGCTGAGCACGAGGTTGCGGGATCGAATCCCGGCCGTGGCGGTCGCATTTCGATGGAGGCGAAATGCAAAAACGCCCGTGTGCTTGCGTTGTAGTGCACGTTAAGGAACCCCAGGTGGTCAAAATTATTCCGGAGCCCTCCACTACGGCGTGCCTCATAATCAGAACTTGTTTTGGCAAGTAAAACCCCAGAAAGAAGAAGAAGAACCGCTACTATCTTGCTTCTGTGCGAGATAGAACTCCTCAACATGGCTCATCCGAGGGGCCATAATTCTTTACAAATTATTCAATAGAATGCAGGGGCTTTCGGCGAAAGCGTGACCCTCTGCAACAGATTATCGCCAATTCTTTGTCCCCACCAGACATTATCGCTATCCAGGATGCCAATGTTTGCAGCCAGGATACGCTGTTATCCCATCAGACTCCACTGATCTTCCTCGGGCGGTTACATACGTCTGTAACTCCTTGCATTACCCGGTGCACGACATTACCTCTCCTATTGCTCACACCTTCATCGAAATTTTGCCCCCTCCCCTGCACAATCTCCCCTGTTCATTCTTAACTGCTATCTTCTCCCGCGACAGCCTATTCACCTACTCCGTCCACTCCTCAAATCCGTAACCCAAATGGCCGGATCAAACCCTATACTGGTTGCCGGCGACTTTAATTGCACTCACGTGGACTGGGGCTATCTACGCACCAACCACAGAGGAACAGTTTTATACAATGAAACACTGGTGCTCCACCTGACCATCTTTAATGATTTCAGCCTACCTACGCGGATTGGTAACAGCGTTACTGCCGATACTAGCCCAGACCTCACGCTTGGTAGAAACTTGGCCCATCTACAGTGGGAAAGAACGCAAGCCACACTAGGTAGCGACTACCACCTAATTCGCATAGCAGTAAACCAAGGTCGATCCACATAGGTCGCGAAGCTTTGGGCGAAAAGCGGTTCAGAACCAATTGTCACCGACATCAGCAAGGGTGGTTATGGGAGCAGCGATTGAAGCGCGACTATGTTTGGAGGGAATAAACACTGGGAAAGAAAAAAAAGCGTTTTTAAATTAAAGCGAGACGCAGTTAGACTCCTTCAACGAAAATAAAATTCCTAATTCATTTTATATATGCATGGCGAGAAAAGATACAACTGTATTTTACTAGATCATTATCAATATGTACCTTTTTTCAAGGCCCACCGTGAGAGCGCCCATCGATAGCGGCGGGCGTTGACGCCGCTATCACTTGCAATGCCATGCAACTCTTGGAGTGCGTGGAAAGGGGCACTCGTAAAGTTCACCTGTTACAATACGCCCCCGTCACATGTGTTGTGTTGCATGTCGACGTTTGTCTGAATTAGGTGACGCGGGTAGTTTTATTGTTTCTTAACCTGTGCAGTCAAAAGTAGTGAGTTGCGACCGTCAGATACTTGTTTACTTTAGTTGTTGTCGTGCAACAGCGCTGGCCGACGGGCTTGGCGTCCAACGAAAGCACGAGCACTCTACGCAATCTACGCCCAAAGTGTTCGTCGGCCTCCAAAGAAAGTATGTTCTGTGCAGCGATGCGATTTCGACACCCGTACGGCTGATCTTTTCCGGCATCGCTTTTCGCGCTGAAAACTCGGAACGCCCATGAAGTCGAATGGCGGGGCATTTGAATATACAGCTCTAATGGCAGGCCTCCGAAAACAAATTTCGCGCCTATAAGAACAAAATGACGTCACTTCTGTTTTTGACGGATATGACGTCAGATTATTTTTTCTTCCGCCGGAAGTGTTCCCTCCTCACACAGATGGCGCTAAGCCCCATGAACCGCCGGTAAGCAACCATGTTTTGAACGTATAGGCTTCTATGGAAGCTTCGCTACCAGGTATATCTACCTTGAGTAAACTATCGCCGACCTGAGCGCAAATTTAACGCTAGGCACACTAATTGGGACCAGCTCCGTAAATTTAGGCAAGCGCAGCCAGCACAGGCCCCCTTCGACCTAGACACCTGGACCACTCAGTTACAGAAGAACATTTGCCAACATACCCAAACGCTCGATACTACTCCAGACAACCCTGTTATCGACATTAAGCTCGCCCGCCTCCTTGAAGCTCAAGACAATATAACGCAAAGGTGGAAAACTCAAAAGCACAACAGGAAACTAAAACGCAAACTCACCCAGCTTCAATCCCAAATAGAACACCATAGTGCCACTCTCTGCAAAGATATTTGGGCTCAGGTTTGTGACGGCCACCGCGGAAATCTCTCCACAACCCGCGCTTGGCACCTGTTTCGCTACATGCTAGATCCCACGCAATCTAAAACTCAGACGCGTCTTAGCATTCACCGCCTCACTCATAACCATCGGCAGGACACCGACGCCTTCCTCACGCAGGTGATATGCACTTATACCACCCCAGATCTTCCTTGCAAACATCCCGAGTACACGGGCTCACCCCAACCACAGCTTGACGCCTCTATCACAGAATGAAAATTTCGCGTAGCCCTATTGAAATTGCGCAATACAGCACCCGGGGAAGATCAAATTACGAATGCAGCCATCCTAAATATTGATGATGCTTCCATATCTCACCTAGCCACTTACTTTAACGAGTGCTGGGAAGCAGGTATCCTCCCTGCCTCCTGTAAGCACGGAAAAATCATATTTATCCCAAAACCCCACGAGCCCATCACCCTCGAGAACATCCGCGCCATTTCTCTTACATCCTGTCGCGGCAAGGCCTTCGAGCACATAATCCTTGCCCAACTAACAACGTACATGGAAGAGAATCACCTTTTCCCCCACAGCATGGTGGGCTTTCGTGCGCATCTGTCTGCGCAGGATGCCCTACTCCAAATTACGCACGACGTGCTTGATGATACCATCCCCTATGTCACTAAAGCTGTTCTGGCAGTTGACCTGACTAAGCCATTTGGCAGAATTCGATACGCTGCCATTTTACAGGAACTGCAGGCACTACAGGTAGGCCCTAAAACCTACAACTCCTTCCCGCCTTCCTCTCTGGCCTCCTTGCACATTGATCAGCTCAGCACACCCCCTTATACACTCGGCGAGTTCGGAACCCCTCAAGGCGCGGTTCTCTCCCCACTTCTATTTAATATTTCTCTCATCCCCTTAGCCCAGAAACTCAATGTCATCCCACACCTTAAAGCATACCCTGTACGCTGATGATATTGCCACATGGACCACTCATGGCTCTGACGGGGAAATTGAGGAAACTCTACAATTAGCAGCCGACAGCATCTCCGCTCACGCATCATCTATCGGGCTCGAGTGTTCCCCCTCTAAGTCCGCGCTCCTCCTAATTAGACCAAAATCTGCCGCTAACTCGCCCGTCCAAATCACTTTACAATGATTCCCTATCCCCCTCACTCCCACCCTGCGCATCCTTGGCCTCTACCTGCAGGATTCTGGACGCAATGACCATACCCTTAAAACACTCAAGAACTCCATGCAATCAGTGTTGCAGCTTCTACGTCGCGTATCTTCCCTGCACAAGGGCTTAGACGAAGCAGACAACATGAAAGTTGTACATGCTTTTAAGCTGAGCTGCATTCTGTACGCCACCCCATATTTCAAGCTGAACCGCATGGAAAGAGAGCGCGTGAACGCCATGAACTGCCTTGTAACTAAGGCAGCCCTAAACCTACCCCGCAGCGCTAGCACAGCCAAACTCCTTGCTCTAGGCATGCATAACACGCTTCCTGAACGAGTTGAGGCGCACCTTCAAACGCAGTACTTAAGATTTGCCGCGAGCGCCACTGGCCGCCATATCCTCGCCTCCCTTCGCATCAACGTACCCGCTAATCAGTCAACCCTTATAGCCATTCCTCGACACATCCATACCCCCCTCGTAGTTACACCCCTTCCTCGAAACGTCCATCCCCAGCATAACATCTCTCGCCGCGTAGCTCGCGCAAATGCCCTCCCCAAGTATTACGGACAAGCCGAGAATGCCATTTGGGTAGACGCCGCATGTACAGCGCATGAAACTGTAGCAGTTGCTTACAACCCAACCCAGCCCCGACCACTAACTCACCATTTTCCTTCGGGCTCTACACCTGAGGAGGCAGATGAGACCGCCATCGCCTAACCCTTGCACATTCGGATGCCGAATACATCTTTAGCGATTCCAAGACTGCTCTGTCCAACTTTGCCAGAGGCAGGATTCACATCCCTGCCTGGGACTTGTTGAATACCCACACCCAGAATTTACCGCGCAGGGTAGAGCTCCGGTGGTTGCCGGCTCACTCTGGGAACCCCGGAAACGAGGCTGCCGATAAACTGGCCCAAGGTTTCATTTGCCGGGCTCAGGATAGCCTCGATCCGGGCTTCTCCAGGGAGTGGGCGCACATCTTTGCAGAGCTCACGCAAGTTTCCCGTTTGGACTGTCGGACTTACCCTCCTCCCCACCCCTCCCTTACCCACTCCCAACAGATCCTCTGGAGACGCCTCCAGACCCGCTCTCTCCCATTCCCTCAGCTGCTATCCCACTACTGTGGCTCCTCCCCTACATGCTCCTTATGCGGTGACTCTCACGCCACGCTCTCCCACATCCTTTTTGGCTGCCCTGCTGATGCTCCCCCGCAGGGACAGCCCGCCATCTCAAGCCGGGAGGACTGGGAGGTCCTGCTCTCGTCTACGGACCCGACATCGCAGCTTGCGGCGGTGGCTCGGGCCGCCGACGTCATGAACCAAAGGAACATCACCGTCACGACGTAGTGTGGCACCGTGCGGTGGTCCAGGGACTTAAAGGAGTCCAAACTCACTTGCTACAAATAAAGTTTTTCTGTCTGTCGTTCTTGTATATTTTATCTACACCCTGTGTCATGTTTATATCCACTTCTCGTCATATTCATTTGTCTTCATTCTTGTGTTATATTAAGTTCAGGTGTGTTAGGCTATCTCGTGTCTTTTTTCTTTATTACTTTCTTTTATTAATTTCCGTATATTTATCAGCCGCTAAATATCTTGTTTTTTGTTTACTGCCGACTCTGACTCTTGTCACTGTGTTCGCTTGAGTACGGAACGACCAACCGGCTTGCATACCCCGTCGATCGACTTCGCGCCGACGACGGACAGGTGACAGCCGTGACATAAACTGGCGTCCGCGACAGGACGTTCTGTAGAAGAGCAGCACGGTGAACGGAGAACAATAATCGTGGAGATCGATTGATTAGTTCTACTGGCACATTCTTGTGAAGTGTCGAACGCACGTGCATGCGAATTGTGAGCGCACGGTTTTTGGTGGTGTAGCCACATTTTGGAGGGAACGGAGTTCGAGAAGTGGGTAGAACTAGCGAAACTGTTAGGCCTAAAGGGCGCTGAGCTGAAGACATGTGTTGCGGAACAGCAGGGGCGGGCCCGAGAGCAAAAGGTGAAAGAGCGAGAGTGGGCGTTGGCCCAAGAGAAAAAGGAGAAACAGCGAGAGAAGAAGCAGAAAGAGCGAGAGAAAAAGGAGAAAGAGTGAGTGGCGGCGAAGGAAGCTGGAGAACGCGAAATACTGTTGTTACAATTGAGGATGCAGCTTATTCAAAATGTCAAGAGCAGGGCTAGCAACGAGCACCTAGAAGTACAGGAGGAGCAGCAGATATTTCAGGCGTCCGTGGAAGTCGCGTACGGAAAGTGCGAAGATGTCGCACGCACGGTTCTGACAATGTTAGAAACAGAGGCTAATCTTTGTGAGCCTAAATGTACGTGCACAGGTGATGCCAGATTCGTATACCGTGGCGTAGTTGTTGAGGAACCTGTTGTTGGGGACCGCATTGAGCGCGACGAGATACTGTGCCAATGGAATACTAGAGAAGCAGCTAGAACAGCTGTGGACGATTCGGCATAGTTATCTTGGGAGTACTTCGCGAAGGTAGGTCTTGCAGTAGTAGTCCGAAGGGACACAAACTGGTTGGGCAAGAGCACCAGTGTAGAGCTCTATCGGTCAGAAAAGTGCGCTAAAGCACCGTGTAGGCAGGGCAGCGCAGTTGTGGACAGCTCCCAGAAATGTGAGCTACGTTGCGCAAAAGAAAATGGCTGCATTGCCCCGAGGTGTTTGATGCTCTCCGCCAGTCCAGGTAGCAATGAGAGGAATGATTCGCCCATTAATCATTCAGACTTTGCGTTGGATACGGAAATTGTGACCGACGATATGCGCGCCGGTCAACGTGAGATGCGAGCGGAAGGCTCGGAAATTATCACCAGCAAGCGTGCTAAGGAGAGAAAAGCGGTGTCGCAAAGTCCGTAATGCAACATAGAAGGCAACGGAGCCGAATAAAACAAAAGGCGCTAATCCCTGTCGGGAGCGCAGTCAAGGATTTCGAAAGGCGCGTGTGTGGATTGGAATGTTTCCAGTAAAAGCGCGTCCGAGCCGCCGGGTGAGGAAGAAAAGAAAGGGCCGTTCGGCGCGGGGGCGGACGAAAGCAAGGGGGCAATTATGTTCCCCCTCGTTCGTTTATTTGCCAGGCGTGCTAGGCATGGCACAGGAGAGCGAGCCGGTAAGGCGCTGCAAATTATTCATACGCTGCAGCGAAGTCGCAGTGCGATGCCTAAGATGGATGTTGCCTGTCTGTAAAGTGTCGGGGGTGGGCAGCGAGGAGAATGACCTACGTACCCTTTGTATTCCCTCTTTCACCAGACGACCTGTCAAACCGCACGCGCCTCGAGTACGGCTTAAGGGTATGGCACCCATAGACTATTCGGAATGAAAAGCGGCAATACAGGTTTTGTAGAAACAGTTTGTTTGTTTCTTTATTTTCAGTGTTCGGTTAATCTTTTGGAGATCTCCGATAATAGAGATCATTTGAATAATAAGTTTAGAGCTTTGTGTAAATTGTTTTAGAAGCTCTACGATATTCGAAAGGAGCTGATTAGCGCGCGCATAAATTTTTGAAACTTTGTTTTTTTGGTATGTCGTTCTTTCTTTAGTGGGTAGGCTTCTTTTTTGGGCGAGATACGCTTGCAGCGTCAATTCATATTATTTGTTTGAATCCTGTAGTGGCGTGCTTGAGTACGAGTTCACTTTACGGAAGTGTTCGCGAGATTTCTTTGAGAGTAAAGCGCTTTATTTGAAGGAGCGGTTGTGTAACCTTACCTGTTAGAAAATGTGTGTAACGTTCCTTTAAAGCGTGTCTTGCGCGAACAAAGGGACGCAAAGCGCTGGCGCGTGTCTCGCGCGTGTATTTAGAACACGGCAGTATTTTTTTGTTTTATTTAGTGCGTGGAAGTACTTTGCACTTAGCGCGAATATACTTTAGTCTTGAGCGCGTAAATTGCTCAAGATTTGTTTTCTTCAGTTGCACTAGTACGTTGTGATGACAGGTTCTTACTTTTAAGAGTTTCTGAAGGTTCTTCAATTGGGGGACAACCCCATTAAGGGCAAAGCCCAATCGGCGACAAAGCCGTTTGTTGAAAAACACACACATTTTTAATAGAACTAGAAAGGAAAATTAACCCATAAAAACAAACACTCAAAGCGACTATCACGGCACGAAACGCACTTATGGCTAGGATGATATTGTTACAACGCTGGGAACTAGGTGGAAGAAGTAGATCACGAACTGGTGTCGGAAGACAACAATGTTAGGGACTGGCCTGCGCTACCTGTCTCTTGTAATATCAGCTGTAAATAGATTTCACTGTTACTCTCATCCTTGTGTCACATTTTCGTGGAGGTGCTGGGTACATCTCATGCGAGACTGAGCTCCGAAGCGGACGTAGCCTGGCCGTTACCACCATGCCGACTGACGAAGCGGCTACAACGGCGACCACAACGGTGCCCACCATGCCAACCGTCATCTTGGCTCAGCCCCGCGACCCTGGCACATTTACGGGGACCGACAACCTGTACGTCGAAGATTGGCTCCAGCTGTACGAGCGTGTCAGCGAAAGTAACAGGTGGGACCAGACCGTTATGTTAGCCAATCTGACCTACTACTTGAAGGGCACGGCAAGGGTCTGGTTTCAGACACACGAAGAGGAGCTAACGAGTTGGGGGCAATGTAAGAAAAAGCTCTGCGACCTTTTCGGTAGGACAGTTGGACGACAATGAGCCGCGAAGAGGGAACTCGGAACTCGCGCCCAGACGTCAACCGAGTCATACGTGACGTATATTCAAGACGTTCTTGCCCTTTGCCGCAAGGTGGACGAGCGAATTCCGGAAGATGAAAAGGTGAACCATGTGCTGAAGGGCATAGCTGACGATGCCTTTAACCTGCTCCTGTACAAGAGCTGCACCAGCATCGACAACATCATAAGTGAATGCAGACGTTTCGAGGAAGCTAAAGGCCGTAGAATTGTCCATCAATATACCCGTCTTCCGAATACAGCCGCTACATCATTGTGCGAAGACCATTCCGCGCCTCAGCCGACCACGTCCGAAAGCATTGTGCGCATCGTTCGCCGAGAGATAGAGGCCGCATCGCCGGTTAACTCCCAGGCGTATGTCCCGAACGATTTTCGACCGACGGTTTCCCTAGTCCAGTCTGTCGTTCGCGAAGAACTGGCGAACCTTGGTGTTCCCTCCGTTTGCCCCATCAACCGATCCGACGCCTTTACTACTACTGTCCCGGCTCCGCGGAACCAGTACTACTCACGGCCATATCGTAACCCGATGGAATGGCGAACACCAGATGACAGGCCTATTTGCTTTAACAGCCGACGTGTTGGCCATATTTCTCGTCACTGCCGCAACACCTGGACACGCTCATTTCGATCTGCATTCCAACCAGACCATCGCTCACCAGGTAGTCGCCCGCCGCCGGAAGAACCCACAGAGCCTTACCACCGTTCTGAGGCCTCGCCACCTACACGACAGAGTCGTTCGCCTTCTCCTCGACGGCGCCTGCCTCGCCCAGCTACTCTTCGCCGTTCTCCGTCGCCCATGTACCGGCGCTCCTCGGAAAACTGACGGGTGCAGCTCCGAGGGGTGACGCTGCTACATCGACCCGGACTGAAATTCCTCTGCTGACCCTGCCGACGGATAGAAATTTACTTCAGGTGTATGTGGATGGTGTCCTTGTAACGGCTTTAATTGATACCGGCGCGCACATCTCTGTCATGAGTGACCATCTTCGTCGACGCCTGACTAAAGTCATCACACCGGCTGCGTCCTGTGTTGTGCGGGTCGCCGATGGCAGAACGCCGGCCGTCATAGGAATGTGCGCTGCTCGTGTCAGTGTCGTCGGCCGTCAGACCTCTGTCTTTTTTACTATTCTGGAAGAATGTCCCCACGACGTTATTTTGGGTCTCGAATTTCTATCGGCGCATTCGGCGTTGATTGATTGCTCCACGGGACTTGTTCAGCTCGATTTGCCCTGCTCTTCTGACCCTCCTGAGGAAGTTTCCAGTAGATTGTGTTCAACCGAGCACATTCGTCTTGCCCCCCAAGCTATGACGTGCGTCGTTCTTTCGCCCTCCCCACCTGTGCCTGACGGCGATTACATCGTCACTCCTATTTCGGCCGTCCCCCTGGTCCATAACATTGCGCTTCCTCACACTGTCATCAATGTTACGAACAATTCTACGTGCCTGCCTATTCTAAACTTCGGACCATACAGCCACGTTCTACCGCAAGACATAGCTTTAGGCACGCTGTCATCTTGCGAAGACTGCCATCTCTCGGCCTTGACGACTGAAACGTCGTCTCAAGGTGCTTCATCGCCTTCTTCACCAACTACCTTACCCGACGTCTCCAACATGATTTCTCCTGATCTCGCGCCTCAGCACGCCGACCAGTTACGTCGTTTGCTCGCCTCATTCAGCGACACTTTTGACTTGGATTGTCGCCCTTTAAGTCAGACTTCCATTGCGAAATACATCATTGACACTGGCGACGCCCATCCGATTCACCGGAGACCATATCGGGTGTCCTTGCATGAGCGACAAGTTATTCAAACGGAAGTCAAAAAGATGCTTTCTCGGGGAATAATTGAGCCGTCTTCAAGCCCGTGGGCGTCCCCTGTAGTCCTAGTTAAAAAGAAGGACAACACCTGGCGCTTCTGCGTGGACTACTGGCGCTTGAACAATATAACAAAAAAAGATGTTTATCCTCCTCCCCGCATCGATGACGCGCTGGACTGCCTTCACGGTGCGAAATATTTTTTTCCATCGACCTTCGGTGCGGCTACTGGCAGATTGCTGTAGACGACATGGACCACGAGAAGACAGCGTTTGTAACACCGGATGGCATATACCAGTTCAAAGTCATACCTTTCGACTTGTGTAATGCCCCAGCCACGTTCGAACGTATGATGGACGCACTTCTGCATGGACTCAAGTGGTCCATCTGTCTTTGTTACCTAGATGACGTCATCGTTCTCGCTCCTATGTTTGCCACACACCTCGAGCGCCTTTCATTAGTTCTTTCTGTATTTCGAAATGCTGGCCTCCAGCTTAATTCGTCTAAGTGTCACTTCGGTCACCGCCAAATCACTATGCTTGGTCATCTTGTTGACTCATCTGGTGTGCGCCCAGACCCAGAATAAAGTGCGGGCTGTGCGGAATTTTCCCGTACCGACCAGCGCCAAGGATGTACGGAGCTTTGGGGGCCTGTGTTCTTACTTCCGCCGCTTTGTTCACAACTTTGCGGAAGTCGCCCGACCTCTTACTGCGCTTCTGAAAGCTGATGCTTCATTTTCCTGGGGCCCTGAGCAAGCGACCGCCTTCTCGAAGCTCATCTCCCTGTTGACATCTCCACCTGTTTTAGCGCACTTCGACCCGTCTGCGCCTATGGAAGTCCGCACTGACGCCAGTGGTCATGGAATCGGCGCCATTTTTTCTCAGCGTCAGCGAGGGAATGACCATGTGATTGCATACGCAAGTAGTTTGCTTTCTGCTGCTGAACACAACTATTCTATCACCGAGCGAGAGTGCCTTGCACTTGTCTGGGCCGTCGCAAAATTTCGTCCATACTTATACGGTCAGCCATTTACAGTCACTACAGACCACCACGCGCTGTGCTGGCTCTCTTCCCTGAAGGACCCTACAGGCCGCCTCGGTCGCTGGGCATTGCGACTTCAGGAGTACCCGTACACCGTGGCCTACAGGTCGGGTCATTTACACCAAGATGCCGACTGTCAGTGCCGTCATCCTGCCGACCCTCCGGATATTTGTGCGACCGACACTCCTGCTCCTGTTCCCTCGCTCTCTGCATTCGCTGACCTCGCCACCGAGCAGCGCCGTGACCCCTACATACGTGATGTCATGGACAAGCTCGCGTCTGCACCGTCCGATCCCTCCCTTCGACGGTTTCTCATCCAGGATGGCACGTTGTATCGGCGAAGCATGCACCCTAGTGGTCCCGAGCTGCTGTTTGTCGTTCCCCGCCATCTGCGTGCCACCATTCTCTCTCAGTTACACGATGTACCCACGGCTGGTCACCTTGGCGTCTCTCGCACGTATGATCGTGTACGACGCCGATTCTTTTGGCCTCTATACCGATCCGTCAACCGCTACGTCGCTTCTTGCGAGTTATGTCAGCGCCGGAAAAAGCCACCTCTACTCCCTGCTGGTCGCCTTCAACCTATCGACGTGCCATCAGAACCGTTCTTTCGCGTTGGGCCTTTCGCGTTGAGTTAACCTGCTTGGACCTTTCCCTATATCTGCTTCCGGCAACAAGTGGATTGCTGTCGCTACCGACTATGGAACTCGGTACGCGATCACTAAAGCTCTTCCGACATCCTGTGCGACCGACGTCGCTGAGTTTCTTTTGCACAACATCATCCTTCATCACGGCGCTGCTCGTAAACTTCTTACAGACCGCGGACGGTATTTCCTCTCCCGAGTTGTGGACGACCTACTCCGTTCCTGCGCCACCAAGCACAAGCTCACTACTGCCTACAATCCGCAGACGAACGGCTTGACTGAGCGCCTTAATCGCACCATCACCGACATGCTATCAATGTACGTTTCCGATGACCACCGTGACTGGGACAATGCTCTCCCCTTCATCTCTTTCGCGTACAATTCGTCGCGTCACGACACAGCCGGTTACTCACCATTTTATCTATTGTACGGCCGCGACCCCGTATTGCCTTTCGACACCGTCCTGCCCATTGCCCAAGATTCTACGTCTGCATACGCCCGCGACGTCATTGCCACAGCCAAACAGGCACGTCAAATTGCTCATCGTGGCCTTTCTATTTCCCAGAACAAGCAGAAGAGCACATATGACGGTCGCCACCGTGACGCTAATTTCCTTCCCGGGGACCTTGTCCTTCTAAGGTCTCCAAGCGGCCGCGTTGGCCTATCAGAAAAGCTAATGTCGCGCTACGCTGGTCCTTACCGGGTCCTCCGCCAGGTGAAAGCTGTAACATACGAAATCTCCCCGGTCACGACTCCCGCTTGCTCTGCCCCGCCTCCCCGTGACGTCGTGCATGTTGGCCACCTCAAACGCTACCAGTCTTCATCTACATAAGACGCACCGGGACGGTGCTTCCACGCCGGAGGGCCATATGTTACAACGCTGGGAACCAGGTGGAAGAAGAGGGACACGAGCTGGTGTCAGAAGACAACAACGTTAGGGACTTGCCTGTGCTGCCTGTCTCTTGTAATATCAGCTGTAAATAGATTTCACTGTTACTTTCATCCTTGTGTCACAATATTAATAGCAGTCAAGTTCGGGCAGGAAGCAGGCGTGTGTGCGTACTATAGTCGCGACGCGGAGCAGCGGAGAAGAGACGACGAGAGAAGTGGTGTTGGTCTCACCAAAAGATTGCTGTATCGGACCGTCGTACAGGCTGCCAGAGCGTGGCAGCTCTGGCTCGGAGGGAGAAGACAGGCGGCTCGGCAGCACGGGCAGGCGGCGCTGGCGTTCTGGCCGGGCAGCTGGTCGTGGCACTCGGGCTCGTAGCCCGACAGCTCTCGTTCTGCCCACGGGCACAGACGCTCGCCGGCCTCGGGCAGTAGTTCCCGAACGGATGGAGTAGTGACGCCCAGGAATGGGTTGGCAGGAGGCCCCAGCCGGGTGAAGTCCTGGTGGCTCGCGTGCGGAACGGTGGCCGACCTTCTCCTGGAGCCGCTTCTGGAACTCCTCCCCCACTGCGAGCGCGGCTCGCTTTTCTGCCGCTCTGGCCGATTTGTCATTCGTTCATTGGCTGCTTAAAGCTCCGTGGTCTTTTGCGATTGGATGCCTTTTTCTCTGTTTTGTTTCTTGCGCCGCGTGTTCACGTGCCAGAGATTCTTCGGCGTCGTCGTTTTCCATCAGCAAGGAATTCGCCTCGACGCGCGCACTACTTGTCTGCTCCTTGTTTCCAACCACCGCACCGCGTCGCGCACCACACATATCACCGTCGCGCACTACACATCACATACGTGTAATAATAACGGATGTAGAGTGCGAACAGACTGTTCATGGCGGTTGTGCTGCATATGATATTTCAAGTACCATTTATTTAGGATCATTCTGTTGTTCGAGGATTTTGGTGTTGTGTACATAGACGTGTAGTGTTGTGTTCATTTTTTTCGTATAGTGCACGTTGTTATTGGTTGTATAATGTTATGTATACATGGAACGGTGTTCTTTTTTCTTGTTTTTCTTTTTGCTCGAAAATGACACTCCTGCAAGTGAATATTAAGTTATAATATTCCGATAGTGGGGGGCAGTGTCACGGAGCAGCATAGTCTCGAGTCTAATCTAGACTTCCGGGAAACCCAGCCCAGCAATCGAATCCACCTCACCAAGATCGGTTCGCCAGCATTCTTCGGGAAAGCTCTGCGCGCTCACTTCACGGTTTCTGGACTTTCTGCTGCTGCCCGGCCACGCGTATGACATCGTTGTTTTCTTCTGAACTTTGTTTTCTTTTGAAGTTTATTTTAGTGAACTACTGTTAAGCGTATTTTTGTATATTTGATCTACGCCCTGTTTCATGTTTATATCCACTGCTCATCATTCTTATTTGTCTTCATCATTGTGTTATATTAAGTTAAGTGTGTTAGTCTTTCTCGTGTCTGTTTTCTTTATTATTTTATTTTATTAATTTGTGTATATTTATGAGCCGATAAATATCTTGTTTGGTTGTTTACTCCCGACTCTGACTCTTTTTACTGTGTTCGCTTGAGTACGGAAAGACCAACCGGCTAGTATACCCCGTCGATCGACTTCGCACAGACGACGAACAGGTGAAAGCCGTGACCGACCTGGAACGTTTAGAAAGTGCTCAAAACATTGTGCTGCTATACATAGGCGCCGACTACGGGGGGGGGGGGAGGGGGGGCGATCCCCCTTCGGAGTTATACCCCCCCCCCCCGGCGATCCGTAGCCCCGCCCCCCTCCCCGCCCCTAAAGTGTCATTACCGGAGTTCTGTTGCCCACATAATTTGAAGATTCTTTTGCACTGTTTGTACATTTTAACTTTTGGTGTGGCTAAAGGCTTCCAGCATCATTGCTGGTGCGGACGTGCACGGTTTTAATTTATACTTTCGCTTTATTTCGGCAAATCCTGACAATAGGAGGACAAACGCATTACAAAAGAAGGCCGGCCAAAAGCGCGCGGTCTTCTTTCGCGCGCGAGCCATAGGGGCGAGGCGACGGAGAGGGGAGGGGGGAGGGTGCGTTCTGCTCCGTCGGCTGTAGAATTACTGTATTGACCCTTTTCGCGACGATCCCATGGGCGCCGCCATGTTTGATCACGTGATGACGCGTCCATTCGTTGCTTCAGCCACCTCCGTTGCCTCCGTGTTTACAATGGATGTGCATGAGGCCGGTGCGGCTCAGCAAACATCGCTTGCGGCTGATTTCATCGACAGTGACTGGGTCGACGATACCAAGCTTTGGCCACAGCTTCAGAGAACATGTAAGTGCGTTCACAGCTCATTGCGCTTTCTCCAAACGGTGCCAGCAGCAGTACGATGCTTGCACTAGAAGCGACGCTTGAAATGTATTATAAGCTGTCAAAACTTTCTGCTTCTGAAATATATCAGGAACAGTGTCTTTTTCTGTTCGTTCTTCCGTTGCCAATCCCTTTCAAGCAGCGTGTCGTCATGTTTCTGGCTCAACGTTCCACGGTGCGGTCACTATCTATCAGATATTTTATCCCTAATCGCTCGCGGGTGTGCTCAGTAGCCGTACATTTGTTCTTGCCGCGCGCCAGGCTTGGAACGTAGATGTTCTGTACTTTGTAATAGTTGGTAGCAAAAACGTATTATCACTAGTCGCTTACTCTGGATACGTATGCTGTCGGTGTCTTCCGTCGCACGCTTCGGCGCATTGATTCAAGAGTGCGCTCATTCACTTATGCTTAATACATAAGGGATAGAGTGGGCGTGAGTTCGAGCGCGAGTAGATACCCGATCACGCCCCCCCGCCCGTAAAAGAGAACATGGGCGCGCGGACACGCCCACGAAGCTACCGAGCTACGAATTGGTCATCAGATTGTCCCTACAAGATTGCCTGTGGTTAAAAAAAATACCAGCAATAATTCTCAGCTACGGCAACATTAACTTTAGTTTGTACAAGTTGGGTATTTGACATTTTATTCTGGGGCTGCACAGTAAAAGAGAAGCATGAAAAACGTATTACAAACAGGAGGGGGGGGGGGGGGCTCAATAAATAAATACAGTAAAGCAGCAAGCAAACCATCATTAATGATGGTTATGAATGTTAGATATTTTGTTCATGCTTCTCCATTGTCAATGAAAAATAAAACTGTGAGCTGATTCATGAGCTTTTAGTGCAGATATGCATGTGAGACTCCCACAGTTGTCCCATACTATATTACCCAAATAGAAGTCTAATCAGTATGGTATGTACAGCACATTTAGAAGTCACGTTAACATTTTTATTTGTGTTGACCCCATTTACGTGTACAAAAAATTCGAATTAGAATTAGTGAATGCTACCCAGGGAGTGCTCTCTGCAATTTTTTGCACTGCACTAACATTATTCTACTCTTTGTGTTTCAGCTATCTATGATTATATGGTCAACCAACTAGATTCAGATGGCAAACCAGCTCTTAACTTTAGAGGATTTGCAGAAGGAATAAATCTCTTGGACAGTGGTCACGTCGGTGTGGCACTGTGTCAGTGCACAAATGGACAATGCTCCATTAAAGCCGAAATAAGGTACACACAAACAACATCTAAAGCATATAAAACGCAGGTTATGTTTGGGCCAGATTTAAGAGCCACTTGTAGCTCCAAGGCAGGCCCGAATGAAAGATGTAGCCACGTGTGTGCACTCCTAATGAAAATTGTGGAGGCAACAAGCAGGGGCTTGACGGGTGCATCATGCACAGATAAAGCCTGTTTGTGGAACTCTTCCACAGCAAAGAATGTAAAGCCCAGCACCATGGAGAAAGTGTACAACCATGCCACGTACCCTGCATGCACTGTGGAATTTCTGTCACATGAAGACCCTCGGGCCCCTCGGTTCCCTTTCTTCTCGTTCATGAAGATATGGAGGCACACATTTCCAAGTCTCCATTAAACCTAGACAACCTGCGTGGTAGATTGCTGTAATCTGTTGTGATGCCTGAAAGAGAAGCCGCAGTAGCTGCCTTGAACGTAAAAAAGTATGCTTTTCTTGAACTCGTACCTTTAAGATTGTCATACTTAGTATTCACATGTGATTAATAAGGTATTTTTAAGGTAGTTGGTGACAGTTTTGCCAGCATAACTTTGCATGAGGATGACAGGATGAAGACAAATAAATTTCACCTGTTAGCAGTGTTCTCGTTCGTTTTTTTTCCCTTTCATCCGCATGCGGAGTTATGCTGACCAAACCTGCCACATATGTTGTTACAGAGACACACAGTTAAACAGCTCGAAATGAGTGGTTTATTGTACAGCAGTATTAGACCTTCTGAAACTAATGGAGAACCTAAATACCAAATGGCAACCATAGGCTCTATTACTCTTATAATACGCAAACTATGTTTGAATACAAAGCTGACTTGCACATGTATAGGCAAAAGCTTACAGGTTGGTTACCTTTTTCGCAGTATAGTTCACATATACTCACACTATCATCACACTCATGTCAGATCATAGCCACTCATTTAAAGTCATGTCCACACGTTCACTCATTTGCACTAACAGTTCCACTTACTCATGTGTCTAGAATTGGTTTGAGTGCATATATAAGTACACCAATCTACATGCATGTGGGGTCTGGAGAGAGATGAATCCTGGATAGCGTTCAAGGGTGTTTGTTAGGGTGTCCTCATCACAAAAAATAAAAGTCCAGATGGATGAAAGGAGCTCGCAGCATGAGCAATATGTAAGCATAAAAGTGCCTACATGGCTGGCGGTTGACATGCCTTCTGACTACTCCTGTGGGTCTGCATTGTTTGTGTACTTACTGGTTTATTATTTTCTGTAAGCACAATGAATCTTATGGCCACATTGCACATTTTTTTCCTCAAAACTTTAGTTTCCTGTACATCATTATTTGCACATCTGTGCAGGTGCCGAGAAGCCACATGGACTTCACGACAACCAGTTGCTGTGCCCACTTTGTAGAGACTTCTTTAACCACTACATACTTATACAACTGGTCGTGCAGCAGAATTGCTGAAATACCGCCAGGGCAGTGCGGAATAACAATATGAACGCTCTATAAGAATTACTGCCAGTGTAGCAGGATCTCTACCGATGAAGGCATCTCCTGTGAAGTGGATTGTTAGGGATTTAAATCCGAGGTTTTCTGGGAGCATGAGCACACGGTAAGGGGAGAACACCTAATGTATTCATTGGCTAACATCTGAACACGAGGGACAGGCACGAGCAATGTTATTACTGCAAGTGTAAATATTCTGATGGTGTTGGCAGCTGCTTGATGCTACACATCCAAGAGCATTTTGCACATATATATTTCCTTCAGTCTAAGGACATGCAAGGCAGTTTAAGCTAAAACAAACGCTTGACATGCCTTTGTATTTAGATGATGTTGCTAAATCACTTGCTTGTCACCTTCCATCTGAGTGAAATAATTTTAGTTAATGTGAATTTGGGAGATAAAATTTGGTTAACCCAAGCCTCTAATAAGTTATATGTGTGCATCCAGTGATCACATACTGAATCTCGCAAGTAGCTTGTACTAGTGTGAAAGTCAGAGGATGTTCTGGCAATAGCATGATACAGCCTTAGCACAGCAGGTTGATGGGCACATGGCAGCTTTGAAGGTCTTGAACTTTACTCTATGATTTACTGAGCATGCCTGGCCATGTCACTGCTATCCGATACTGTCAATAGCTCATGTGCATACTTTCAGCTTGGTTAGGTGGTGTTTTGGGTGCGGGGAAGAGGATATCACTTGATGCAGGCAGTTATTGTCCCTCTCAAGGCATACACCTGAATATATTGAATCAGAACGAGTCCTCAGCTTGATATTACTGGGTATCTCCCTCCTAAACACTGACCGTGCGCAATGCTGCTCAGCCATGGCCTACAGAATGCTGCAAGGCACTTGTGAGATGTAGCACAGGTATTTAAGGCGACTCATTTAGCTGTGGATGCGTGTTTCAGAGATATAGATTTCAATTAAAGTCTAAACAATGGTGCAAATGTTTTCCAACATTTTTAAAATTTAGAGCAGTAAGCAAGACTTAAAAGGTCAGCGTATTTATGTTGTTAAGCTACTCGTTGCTAAACACCACATATATTATGCCTTTTGTTGTTGGCAAATTATTGACAGGAACGGGATGCAGAAAAATGAGGAAAAGAACTAGATGGATCTCTTGCATCTGTGGGCTCCTCCCTGTTACACTACACAATAAAACACAAACCTGCAAAGGCCTATCTTTCAGACCTGTTGCCCCGAGACATTATTTTTTGTAGTGCTTAGTACTCTCTAGATTTCCGCACTTCACGTTCTTTAATGCATTGTTTGGCCGTGCGTCAATTATACATGACATAATGACTGTATTTGGACACGAAATGAGGCAAACTTGTATTTTCTTATTAAGGTTCACGTGCTTTTGCTCCTTTGCGTTGAAGCTGTTAGTGGCACTAAAGTGACTCGAAAATCTCCACGTGAAATACAAGTTGTGCAAAAAAAAATACCTGTGTACCATTGGCTGGTAGAATAAGCCATTGCTGAGTCATACTTACTGATATTTTCACAGGCAATGCACAGTGCTAATCGATTCAAACGTGATAGTCGGAGCGCATGTCTGCGGGCACTTTTCACGCCATCATTCGGCACTACGAACACCGAGCTGCTGTATTGTGGTATACGATGAAAGCAAATCCTTTGTGACCCATTATGCTCGCATTTGGCCCCATAGAGGTCACGCAAAGCTCACCAGTGGCACAAAAAGCAGTGACAGCCATGCACTCAGACTATCACGTTTAAATCGCTGGGCACTGACTTTCGTTCACACTCACCCCTGTTCTTGGATGCCAATTGACTGCACTCTCACTCACTCTTGTTTACACTCCTGTCCCATTACAATGTTCGCCACTCACTAGCACTCCACCTCGTGCCTGTGAAATGAGTGTGGGGCAAGTATGAGTCGACATACTCATGACCTATGCTGTGTATGCATAAATACTGGCTGAAATTTGGAGAGTAACAATGATGATGATGTATGGTGTTTAATGGCGCAAGGGCCAAGTATGGCCAAAGAGCGCCATGCCAGTGTTTGTAAATTTGCAGTGGGGCGATGAATTCTGAGAAGTATATGAGGGGTGGCTGTAAAGGGGCCTAAAATAGTCACTGTAAAGAGTGTAAAACATACATGTATTAAGATCATGGCAATGGCTAATGAGGTGTGCTATGAAAATGAAGAATGCATTGAGGGAGAATGATACGATTTACAAACTAGAAGAGATGCAAGAATTGGCCAGAAGCACAAGTGCCTAAACAAAGCCCTTGAAACACAAGGGCCTGAAGGCATGTGCTACAAAAATAAACTATCACAGCAGCATCCTCTGGAGAGAGGATGCGCTGCGAACTTATTGGGCTAATAACGTGTAGTACAACATCGTTCAAGAAACGGAGGACTGCTTTGGCGTTAAAAAGAGGTTCTTCACCAATAAATATAATAGGATGAAGAGGGATATGATAGTGGTATGCTACATGGAAATGTTTCCTTCTCTCTGTTTCGGCTTCCCGACACTCCAGTAAGACGTGGAGTACGGTCAGCCTTTCCCCACATCTGCCACAGAGGGGAGGTTCAGCACCAGTTAAAAGGTATGAATGAGTACCATATGTATGTCCTATTTTAAGGCGGCAAAAGAGAACTTCAGTGTGTCGTGACTTTGTTAATGATGGCCAGTTGCCCAAAAGGGGCTTAATTACATGGCGTTTATTCAGTGTTTGTTCATCCCATAAGTGTTGCGAATAGTTTCTGAGTTTTCTGCGTAGAAATGGCTTTAGGTCTGTGGCAGGAACGGGTATGGACAAATTGCTAGGTTTTGTTGCTATGGAAGTTGCCATTTTGTCGACACGCTCGTTACCCTCTATACACCTGTGCCCAGGCACCCAACATATTACAACCTGTTGATTAGAAGCATACATATTGCAGAGCAGTGAATAAAGGTTATTTATAACAGGATTTTTCTGTTTTCGTAGCGATTTCAAAGATTTCACGACACTTAAGGAATCTGCGAATATAATGGCCTTTGGGAGCTTAGCTTTCTTGATGTGTTTAGTAGCCGACAGTAACGCATAGGCCTCTGCCGTGAAAATACTGGTTTGAGGATGTGAATCGTCAGATTCAGAAAACGATGGGCCAACAGCCGCGTAAGAGACGCCGGCTTGTGATTTCGAAGCATCTGTGTAAAACTCTGGACAGGTGTACTTCGACTGAAGCTCTCGAAAGTGCATATGAATGTGCGCCTCTGGGGCGTGTTTTGTTACATCTACAAATGATGTGTCGCATTCAACAATTTTGCCATTGCCACGGCGGTAACAGCTCTACTGGAGCCATTAGGCAATGTTCGAGGATTGGGACATTCATTTCATCGGAAAGATTTCTGACCCGCATTGAGAAAGGCTCTATCACTGAGGGTCGATTATGGAATAGTGGAGCACTGGCCACATCGTTAAGATGTTTGTAGCAAGGCTGTCGAGGGTTTGACTGTACTTTGAGGAAATATGTGAAACTGCTGTATGTTCTTTGTAGGTGAAGGGACCACTCATTTGATTCTACGTATAGACTCTCAAAAGGGCTTGTTCTGAAGGCGCCTGTGGCTAATCGGATACCCAGATGGTGAACGGGATCCAGTATTTTTAGCGCGCTTGGCCCGGCTGAGTGGTATACCATGGCACCATAATCCAAACGTGATCGAACAAGGCTCTTATAGAGGTTAATTACGCACTTCCTATCACTTCCCCATGTTGTATGAGAGAGAATTTTCATTAAGTTCATTGTTTTTAGGCATTTTGCCTTCAGATATTTGATGTGTGGAATGAAGGTCAATTTTGCATCAAGTACAATACCTAAAAACTTGTGCTCCTGGTTCACAGGTATTCGTTGCCCAGACACTTCATACTAGGATCTGGGACTTGTCCTCGCTTTTTTGTGAAAGGGACACAGGAACTTTTCTGGGGGTTAAGGTTAAATCCGTTTTCGTCTGCCCATTTAGACACTTTGTTTAGGCCTTGCTGTATCTGTCGTTCACAAACTGCGAGGTTACAAGATTCAAAGCCTAATTGCACATCATCTACATAGACAGAATAGATGATTGCTGGAGGTAGTGATGCACGGAGCGAGGTCATCTTAACAATGAACAACGTGCAACTAGCACCCCTCCTTGAGGTACACCAGTTTCTAGAGTAAATGGGCGGGACAATACGTTGCCAATTCTGACTCGAAAAGTGCGGTTACACATGTAGCTTTCTATAGTGCTAAACATATTACCTCGAATGCCCATGTGCGACAGGTCTGGTAAGATATCATACCGCCATGTCGTATCGTACGCCTTTGCCATATCAAGAAATATAGACAAGAAATACTGCTTGTGTACAAACGCATCACGGATGTTTGCTTCGATGCGAACGAGGTGATCGGTTGTAGATCGGCCTTCCCTAAAGTCACATTGAAATGGGTCAAGAATTTTGTTCGACCCTAAGAAATGTACAAGATGGCGATGGATCATTTTCTCAAAAAGTTTGCAAAGGCAGCTTGTAAGTGCTATAGGCCGGTAGCTGGTCACCAATGATGAATCATTGCCATGCTTTAAAACTGGGATGATAATAGCTTATTTCCATTTAGCTGGCAGGTACCAAGCGGCCCAGATAGCATTAAAAAGTGTGAGTAGTGTGGTTTGCGTGTCGGGGTGCAAGTGCTTAATCATATCGTACATGATTTGATCCGGACCCGGAGCAGAGCTCTGACATGCTGACAAGGCGGCTTTAAGTTCGGCAATGCCAAAAGGACGGTTATAAGGGTTATTTGGGCTGCATTTTCGGTTCAGTGGCTTACATTCTTCTATTGCTTTGTACTTCAGGAAGCTCTCTGAGTAGTGGGTGGAGCTAGACACATGCTCGAAGTGTTGACCAAGTGCGTTGGTCTGGTCTTCCAACATGTTTCCTTCTTTATCCACCACGGGCAACCGATGAACTTGTTGTCCCATAAGCCTCCTTAGTCCGTTCCATACTTTTGCCTTCTGTGTGTGTGAATTGATGCTGGACAGGAACTTCTCCCAGCTTGCCCTTTTAGATTGTCGTCGCGTTCGCCTTCCCTGTGATTTTATGTTTTTAAATTCCATCAAATTTTCTGCAGTTGGGGATCGACGGAGTATGCCCCACACTTTATTTTGTTTTTTTCCGCGCCTCCTTGCACTCATCATTCCCCCACGGCACTCGTCTTTTGGATGAGTTACCGCTTGATTGTGGAATGAACTTGTTTGCTGCGTCGATGATAAAAGCGATAAAATACGCTACTGTGTCGTCTATAGTAAGATCGGTAATAAAATGTTGTGACAAGTAAGTCGATTGCTTAAAATGATTCCATTGGGCGGAGGCTAGTTTCCACCTAGGAGCATGTGGTGGGACATCGTGTTTCTGTATTAGATTTAACATTACAGATAAGTCGTCACTTCCATAAGGATGTTTGGTTACATTCCATTCCAAGTAAGGGAAAATAGAAGCAGAGCCAATCGACAGGTCTACTGATGAATAAGAATTATGATGAAGATTATAATAGGTTGGTTCCTTTTTATTGAACAGGCACGCACTGGAGTTTAAAAGGAAGTTTTCAATGAGTCGACCTCTTGCGTCACATCGCGAGTCTCCCCAAATCTTGTTGTGGGCATTAAAATCACCTACGATTATTTAGGGGTCCGGAAGCTGATGAACAAGAATATAAAACTAATTTTTCCGAGAATATAGTGTGGGGGTATGTATAAAGAACATACAGTGACCAATTTATTAACAAGAATTGCCCGAATTGACGCTGAGAACACTATAAAACACACAATACATACAAAGGAAGGCAGGCCGAAAGCGCGCGGTCTTCTTTCGCGTGCGAGCCATAGGGGTGAGGCGACGGAGAGGGGAGGGGGGAGGGTGCGTTCTGCTCCGTCGGCTGTAGAATTACTGTATTGACCCTTTTCGCGACGATCCCATGGGCGCCGCCATGTTTGATAACGTGATGACGCGTCCATTCGTTGCCTCAGCCACCTCCGTTGCCTCCGTGTTTACAATGGATGTGCATGAGGCCGGTGCGGCTCAGCAAACATCTCTTGCGGCTGATTTCATCGACAGTGACTGGGTGGACGATACCTTTTTATTGAACAGGCACGCACCGGAGTTTAAAAGGAAGTTTTCAATGAGTCGAACTCTTGCGTCACATGGCGAGTCTCCCCAAATCGTGTTGTGGGCATTAAAATCACGTGCGATTATGTAGGGGTCCGGAAGCTGACGAACAAGATTATAAAACTCAGTTTTTCCGAGAATATAGTTTAGAGGTATGTATAAAGAACATACAGTGACCAATTTATTAACAAGAATTGCCCGAATTTCCACTGCCTCAAGGGCCATCTGAAGGGGTACATGTTGACAAGCTACAGACTTGTCTACAACTATTGCTACACCACCGGACGACCCAAGAGCGTCGTCTCAGTCTTTCTGGAAAATGGCGTATTGCCGGAGAAAGTTGGATTGTGTAGATTTAAGGTTTGTCTCTTGAACGCACAGCACCTTAGGATTAAACCTGTGTAGTGTTTCTTTGACGTCATCGAGGATGTGTAGGAGTCCTCTGACGTTCCATTATATTATTTGTGTATTCATGTTGAAAGTGCTTTTGTGCTGTGTGTAAAAGGGACTAACTTACCTTACAGAGCCCTTGTCGGGCCCTCTGATGCGGGATTTTTCTTTTCTGGAGCGGTCGAGAGACTCTCGCCGCTCCTTAGGCGCTGGTGGCGCCGTCTGGCCGGTAGTTGTGTCCATCGCATCTTGTGAGGCGCTGCACACGCGCTCTTGCGAGCGGTTAGTTTGACGTGAAGGCCTCGTCTCGAGGGACGAGACCTTCGAGGCCACCAGCCCGGAGGTCGATGGCCCCTTCTGAGATGGCGGAGCAGCGCTGGCTGCACCCGCCGAAGGGGCGGATGGTGTCGCCGCCGGCCCACTGCGCGTGTGCCAGACAGCCGCCGGGGGCCGATGTCGCGCTGCCCCCTGACGCGCCACTTCGGCAAAGCTGGTTTTTGGCAGGTACGATACCCGCCTGCGTGCCTCCTTGAAAGTTATGTTTTCCTTTACTTTGATCGTGACTATTTCTTTTTCTTTCTTCCAAGACGGGCATGACCGCGAGTATGCGGCATGCTCGCCATCACAGTTGACACAGTGTGGAGTGTTTTCGCACGTTTCAGAGGCATGGTCACCGGAACTACATTTAGCACATGTCTGTCGGCCTCGGCAGTTCTGGGAACTGTGACCGAAACGCTGGCACTTGAAGCAACGAAGAGGATTTGGTACATAGGGTCTGACCGTAGCTTGATGTATCCGGCCTCGATGGATTCGGGCAGAACACTTGAGTTAATAGTAAGTATCAGGTGCTTGGTCTGGATTTCCTTGCCGTCGCGCCTCATCTAAATTCGTTTAACATTGATTACATTCTGCTCACTCAAACCCTCTAGGAGTTCAGCCTCACTCAGCTGCAACAGGTCATCATTTGATACCACGCCACGGGTGGTATTCATGGTACGGTGCGGGGTTACTGTTACTTGAGCATCTCCAAGTGACACTAGGATGGGAAGTTTCTCGGACTGTTTCAGATCACAGACCTCCAAGAGGAGATCCCCGCTTGCCATCCTGGATGCTTTATAGCCTGGTCCAAAAATATCAGTCAAAGACTTTGAGACAAAGAAAGGTGAAATTGTTCGTACTGATTTATCCGACTTTTCAGAATGAATAACATGAAAGCGGGGGAAGTTATGCGTTTGGCGTCCAAAAAATTGGAAAACATCTTCGGTGCGCCCTCTTTTCTGACGGCGATCACGGAGTGGGAGGAATGGTTCAGCCATAAGTATTGGTGCATTTTTCGGCAGCGACGCCAGCCACCCACCATGGAGCCCAACGAGGGGACGCTGCAAAAACTGGGAAAGCCAGGTCCTGCAAACGCCAGCTGTACGCCATTACTATAACCAAATATGGAGTATCCAAGGTTGCCTACCCACACAAGGTTAACCCTAGCTGCCTGGGAAAACGGAAGTAAAAGGAAGTGAAAAGAAGACAGGATAGATTGAAAGTGAGAGAGAAAGACGAAGATTTAAGAGGAGGACAGGAAAAGGCAACTGCCGATTTCCCCTGGGTGGGTCAGCCCAGGGCTGCCGTCTATGTGAAGCAGAGGCCGAAGAGGTGTGTTGCCTCCGCCGGGGGGCCTTTAAGGTCCGAACACCCGGCATCAGCTCAACCTCCAGGATCCCCCTTTCCCCAGACACGGCTAAGCCACGCACGGCGACACGCGGAGGTTCCAACCCTCATGTGCTCGGGTATGTGGTGGTGCAACTCACCAAACGCCTGCTGACGCAGACGCCCCTGCGGGGCGAGAGTAACAATAGTGTAGAACAACAATGAAGACACTAAATGTTTATTTTTATGGTGTATTGTCATGGATGCCCATGTGAGAACGTTGTCGTCAACAAATTGTCTCGCACTGTCGGTTTTATGCAGCCGTACTGCCTGCAAGTTGCTATTTCAGTCAATGTTATATTGTACAACTTCTTTTCTCTTCCATGTTTAGTTACAGTGCAATGGTCTGGTTGACGACAACAATTGAAAATAAAAATAAGCTCTCAATTTGAAAAGCGTGTCATTTGCTTAGCGTGTCAAGTGCCTTATGCTGCCGACTTCTTGAAGAAAATGAGCATTGCAACTGTGGTTTCATTTTATGATTTCAAACTATCTCGCGTCATGCACTAAATACAAAAAAGAAAAAAAAACACAACAGAAACTCTTGCAAGGTTCGAAATAATGATATTATGTATGCTACCTGCAATCCTAACTGGTGGGCTGTCAGCCGTTGCCATCGTATGGAAAGCAGACGATACGTTAGCAGCTTGCTACATTGCTAAATGCATTTCAGAATAAAGGTACCGACATAACGACGATACCACTAAGAGAGCTACGAGACATTTGTCACGTATATGTTAAATGCAAAAGGTGCATTTTCCTATTTCCGAGTTTTCTTGGAAATGTTTTATTACAAGTGCCCCCATGGAGCATGTGTAGCGTATTGTGTATTGTGCTTGTGTTTGGTAGCATTGGTTTGCCCTTGTTTGTTGTGTTTCGCAGCTGAGAAAGTTGTGCATATATATGTAGGATATAGTAATTCTGTTTGACTTTTCATTCTTTATAGTGTACCTCTTCCTCGTGACCAGTGCACTTTCGCTTTCTAGTATGGCTGTACTTACCTGCCTCTAAATAGTTAAGTTCGATCATATTGAGGAAGCATGCACCGTCTCAAGCAATTAAATGTAGTAGCTTTTAGTGAATGCTCCTTCTTTTCATCTAAAGAAAAATAAAGGGCATGGAATTGAATTCGAAAAAGAAAATATGGGAAGCTTAAAAAAAGGGGGGGGGGAGGTGGTTGGGGATTGGTCACCTGGTGCTGAAGGGGACTCTTAACAGCACAGATGGTTGTGCTCAAAATTGTGTGAAATTGTGCCGTCTGCTGCTGGAGCTCTTTCTATTGTGCTGGGAATTATAAATGCTACATCACCAATTGAAGAAAAGACTGGAAACATTAATTGTGAAGTGAATGTGAATCTGTTATGACGAAATGTTTGGTGATGTAATAATGGTACCTGTTTGTTTTTTCCTTTTTTTGAAGCCATGGGCAAATATCTGAGCCCAAAGCTCGTCGGTGGTACGAGCAGTTAAAAGCCACCAAGGTCCAGGAGGTTGGCTTGGTTGTCAGGCCAGAAACATCATGGTTGGGGACAAGCCCTTATGGCGTAATTGCTGACTCGCCAACAATTATCGAGATAAAGTGCCCCACTCCCCAGACTTTGGAGAAGCATGGGAACCGTAAGGAACTTTTCAACAGTGGACAGTATGATGTCATCAGCGTAGACGGCACACTGAGTCTAAGCAAGAAGGGGAAGAACAAATATTATTTTTAGGTGCGGATCCAGATGTACTGCTGTCAAAAGGAGCGTTGCGACTTTGTCGTATGGTCACTAGGGGAGGCCTATGTTGTTGAGGTGCTCTGCGGCAAAGAGTTCCTAGAAACATATGTTCCGCAGTTGGAGCACTTTTATTTTGCTCACCTGCTGCCTGCTCTCACTGACAGGGCTCAGTGAAAGTGCTACATTTCATGCAAGTGGCTCAGTGCTTTCATTTACAATGCACACTAAATTTGGATGACCCTTGAGGAGTCTTGGAAAATAAATGCTGAGACTTCATGCTTATCTGTAGTAACTTTATTGTTACATAGTGAACACAACCAACACCTGTTTTTTCAATTGTTTACATCACAAGCTAAGCAACAGTATGCATACACTTCTTTAAAAGTACAAAAAAAATTGTTTCCAAAGAAATTTCAAGGGACGTTAAAAACAGATTCCTATTATCACGAGGTAATTGATTAGAAACAAATATAGCTGCATGGAACTTTCAGGTGATCAGATAATTAATCTTAACCCTTTCAGATGCCACTTTAACCTATTGATTGAAAAGTTCCTTTCGCCACATTTCTTGCGTCTTCTGAATCATAGAAAGTGTACAGCTGTAGAAAAGATTAAGAATTTTCAATTCTGTAGTGAGTTTTGTCAAAATTACAGAATGCGGGCTCAACGCGAAAACTCGCTACAGGAACACCATATGTGCGAACATCAACTATTTAGTGTATTGAAAAGGACTCGTTCAGCCGCTTGAGGATTATGCCTGGTGCATGACATTGTGAAAAACATTGAAAGAAGTGAACCCGCTACATACAACTACATACTGACGCCAAGCAAAAACACCCAACCGTCTACCTTCCCACTTATTTTACTAAAACATTTTACGCATGTTAAATTGCAGCACAATTCCAATCGCAGGTGTCTGGAGATATGTGCGACCCATTTTAAATATTATTTTCATCAGTGCTTTTGCTGTTGATGCCCTATCTTCGCGTACATTGCATCGTAAAGTGCTAACAGAGTTTTGTCGTAAAAGCACTCTATTGTGCGCGATCTGAGAAAAATTTTTCAGGACTTAGCAGTAATTGTTTTTCAACATGCCTGTGACCTGTGCTCTTCTAATCATAGTTTTATGATGGCAGGGCGTGCCTGCTTATTATTCTTTGATGTCCTCTCTGAAAATGAGGATTTTTTTATTTAGTTTGAAGGTGCAGAAATCACTCTGTCCTTAATTAAAAGTGGCTGAAGCCGGGCACAGCCCGTCTACAGCAGTCAGTACATCATTAGCAAGTGCTTTTTTCGCAAAGATGCTTGCGGGAAAATACTTCAGTATCCTGAAGCATTTAAGTCGTCTTATAGACCGCTCAACATGGATGCGGAGCCTTGCTAGGCGCCTTGACTTTACTAGCTCAGGGCCACTTATTTGTTGTCTGCCTTTTGAAAAGCTTGGTAACCTTATATTTACTCATATTGGTAAACAGTCGCCTATTGTAAAACCCCTGTCAGCCAGGATCTCATCACCTGGTGTAAGAAACATTGTAAAGCCACTATCCAATGTGATGAACCGATCGCTGGCACGTCCACCATATGGCTTGGAAATGAACATCACAAACCCATTGGGTGCAATGACGTGCAGTACTTTGGCAGTGTTGTGGGATTTGTAATGACTGTAGGTCTGATTTCTCCGTAGCAAGTTGCCCGGTTTTGAGCTCAGCAAAAATCTCAAAACAATCGATGATGCATGTTGCTAGCGGATATTCTTCAAAAATGCTATGCATTGTTCTTCTAATTGTTTCTCTTGCTAGCCAGAACACTAGTTATTTTCTAGAAAAGTGAGCAAGAGCTGACACTATAGTGCAGAAATTCCTGCTCACTAGAGCTGTGGAAATACCGAAGCGGAAACTGAGGTCCTTAAGCAGCAGCCCTAAGCGCAGCCTCATAAGTGTCAGCAGCACCTGATCTTGGAAGGGTAAAAGAAATGAGTTCTGCTCAGCAGTTACTTCAAGAGACCTCACCAATTCATCAAACACATCCTTTGAAAGCCCTGTAAAAAACCTGAAGGAGCTTGAAGTGAGAGTCGAGTAGACAGTAAATGCTGTTTGACAAGCCCTGTTCGCTGTCACAGAAGACTGTTCTGGATGTTTGCTGTATGTGTGTTCAGATACTTGTGCTGTGGCTTGAACTTCCTTTCCGATGTCACCAGAAACTGGAATTTGCAGCCGCAGACCGAGCAGCTCTTTGGTGTTTCCTCTGCCTCTGTCAGCCTGTGTAGTGAAGTGTGCAGAT
Organism: Dermacentor silvarum; assembly: GCF_013339745.2. Classification (NCBI taxonomy): domain Eukaryota; kingdom Metazoa; phylum Arthropoda; class Arachnida; order Ixodida; family Ixodidae; genus Dermacentor; species Dermacentor silvarum. The sequence continues at coordinate 36,152,052 of NC_051156.1, forward strand.
ACAACAGAACTCAGTTTACAATACTTACTATTTAAAAAATTTAGAATAATAAGGAGAATATAACTTTACTAGCATAAAGGCTCTAAATATCTTGTGCTAATGAGACAGGTGGTAGTAAACAGAAAAATCTTTACTTGCACTAACCTCGCATTAACTATCATAGGCAGGGATTGTACAAAAATATCTTGGAACTTGGTCACAAATAATGCTACCATTGAACAGACCAAAGTAATTTTGGCTGTTTCTATAGATAGTCAAGAGTATATCCACTAGATTTGACATTAACGCACATTCTATATTTTTTTAATTAGTTGTGAAGAACAGTTCTGTGCCTAAAAGCAATGACATGCTATTGGTGGCATAAGCAATGTATCTATTTGGTATGTAACTGTAACTGTAGCAGGGTTCACTGTCGCCTTCATCTTGCTCTTTTTTTGCTGTCTGCTGTTCAGTGCTGGTGTCAGCTGTCGCTGGGCATATGGTGACCGTTGTCTCAGCTTCTTGCATGCAGGCTGCAGGGCGTTTCAACTGCCTTCTTCCTTTGTGATGGATAGTCTAAATTTTAAATACAGAAAAAGAAAGCATATACATTCAATACAGCAGGAGTTATGGCGAGAGAGCATGAATGAAGAATTACACATTACCGGTGTTCCAAGGTGCAGTGTTGGGTATGGGTTATTTTTTGTTGGACGTCCATCAACAAAATGGACCGAACACACCTGCTAAAGGAAGTACATACAGACTTGAATAAACCTGCAGTGTTTTATTGGCACTCACAAGCTTTTAGGCTATTTGCGAAATAAATTGGAATTGTTGTTTACTTAGTCGTTTTTTTCATCCTAATTTGTTATCGAATAGCAACGGCGAAGCAAGAAAGCAGTCTTGTCTGTTGTCATTAAGGGAGAGCAGCAGTCAGATTATTTGATGCGTTGAATAATTTGAGTGTGTGGACTGATTTAGTGGTGCACTCAGTAGTATTGGGCTGCTTCACAACCGTGGTAAGTGTTGGATATGGTACTCGGAAAGCGACTCGCACCGTGTCTTGATCGACACGCTTACGCGTCATAATTACTCAATATACCGTGAAGGCTGAGCACTAAAACTTGCGTCTCATTCGTTGGCGGCGCAGCACTTAACTGACTTTTTTTTTACAGAAGCAGAGCTACAGAAAAAGCAACGACGTTCATGGATTTTGCCAGGCGAATTTCTATTTGTTGATAGGCGAATTGAAGGTGCCGATGACTGCAAATGGCAACCATTTCGAGCGGACGTGTTGTGTCGTGAACGAAGACATATTAATGCTTATTCTCAGCTGTGACAGTAAGCGACATTACAAAATCAACTGTGCTACATAGGCTGAAGTCGCGGTTCCGGTCATACGCGGCGTGAAACTTACTATACCGGTAGCGGCGCCGCTGTGCCCCTGGTCGCTGTAACGAGTGGTACTCACTCTTGCCGACGTTCCAGGGTCGATGTTTTTTCGTTGAAGATTTGCGATCCATCCTGGCGGACGACGGCATTTTTTAATCCCTGTGGGAAGCCGTGCATCGCGAAGGGTCGGCCACACGGACAGTCCTTGTTTAGTGGCGGTCCGTGAACATCGCACACAGATTCATTCCATATTTTTATGTGCCAGTCGCTGTTGTTGCAGCCAACTACTGCACACGTGTTCCCTCTACCATTCAACATTTCGCAGCTTGAACGGAGCACAGTGCGTTAGCGGTCCGACTGCTGATCGCACGGTAGCAAGGTAGCAGCGGATGTGGTTTCGGATTCGAGCACAAGCAATGGCGCGCCTCCGAAAGCGCCATCTCGTTCCTCTAGAACAAACTGCTTCGCGAAAAGGGTCAAAGACGAGGCAAGGAGGTTATAAAAAAACTTCTGGAGTGGAGATCCCCTATGCGCGCCCATGCGACCGGCTGAAGCCTGGAAAACCGGTTGGCGGCCATCTTGCTCCAGGCAAGAACAAGCGCTGCTTGCGCGCTGGTAGCGTAACCAGTGCGATTTCGTGGTGGCGTTTTATGATGAAAGCGGGAGAATTACTATGATTTATTTAGCGCAGATGTTTTTTTTCTTTAATGCCTTTTATGCATACCTCATGGTGGGGTGTCCGTCTCAAGGCCGTTTCAAAACCGTGCTGTTGACACGAAATGATCCTCTTAGGATAAGAGGTGTTAGCGCGCGCAATACCACTATTAAGTATACAATATTAATTAATCATGTGAACTGCAGTAACAATGAATATAGATAGGTGAATGAAGTGTGTTGAGACTGTAATAATGTTGAATTAGGAGTAAATAATCGTGGATTAAAGGGGTTTAGCTGGTTGATAGGAGTTCAACGAAAGGTAATGATGGGAAGAACACGCGGTGCTGGGCTAATTGATGATGGGAAAGCCACATTTAACATTCTAAAAGTGATTACGCGATTGAACTGAGGCGATAATGCGTGCACAGAGAGGTGAATTAGGCGAATTTAGAGTGACTTTTTGCTGAAAGACTTGTGACGAAATAAAGTGACGAAGACTCCGTAAAAGAAGTCGAAAGCGGCCGTCGTATCATTGAATTAGCGACGCTAGGGCTTTCATGTCGCCTAGTTCTATGATCAGGAATCCCCAGTAATCTTTGTCATGTCAGGCTAAGGACAAATGCACAAGGCAGTTGTTAACGCAAGAATACGTGGGCTGAAGCTGTAATGCGTTTCATGCGCATCAGCTTGCCACATTACCGAAGTGACACGAAGTACAAGGTGAAATCAGTAAAGTTGTAAATAAATTTTTATTATGTCCTGGCTATTTTGATAAAAATAAGCATAAAACAACATGGTGGAAAAAATGAATAAAATATTGCATAACTACCTGGTGCATCACAGTGTATACTACAGGAAAACAATACCAAACAGGCATACATAAAATGCAAACACATGAAAACAAACATATTTTTGGCTGCGCAAAAACAAAAAAATTGCACCAAAGCCCAAAATTAAAGGCATGCTGATAATGTCACTTCTTAAGGCGCACAGTTCAGTAACTACGAATAATGGCTTTTAAATATTGTAAAGATCGTCAGTCCGCAATAGACGAATTTGTATGAACTCTGATTTGTATAGAGCTTTACACGACGGCATGCAACAGCAACGTGATCTCTGAAAACAGTAATATTCGCGATCCAGCCTAAGTTAAATTACGCCGAGATAGGATACCTATGGCTGCACAAGAACTGTTGTTGCTCCAGGCACATATCGTGTTGTTACACACACGATATGTGACTGGCAATACTCTTTATTTGCCAGTTAGGTCAGTTATTTTCTTGTTTTGATGCGAAACAGTTGCGTGCCACGCTTATAAACAGTCAATTTGTGAGACGCAGCTACGACGTCCGCCAGGTCTGTGAGCTGTATCATTTTATATAAATAAGTAGTAAATAATTCCTCTCGAGATGCGGAATCTCATATGCAAGCGCACCGGAAATATATACGAACAGCAAGCATTTCTTACGAACTCGCTTTTTTATGCAGATGTGCGGACAACACTAGAAAAATGGTTGGAGTGCTGCCCTGTCGCAGCCTTGTCGTTTGACCAGACCTGTCAAAACAACCCTCTTCAAAGTGCACCGAGCAAAGAACATCCGAATCTTTAGGCGCCCAGCCATCTCTGCGAACAGCGGGCTGCCATGCGTCACGCAGCGCTTTCTCTTTCGGGAACCTGTCGCACAAACATGCAGAAAAAAGCTTGTTTCAGCCTATATTAGCCAATTAAAAGTAGATTTCATGTACAACAGCGCTCGTCGACGGAGATAGTGCACAGCAATGGTCGAGCGAGCGAAGGCTTTCTCGCGCTACATATACACGTGAAACGTTACTCCTGACTTTTGCTTCGCACGATTCGTGCGACGCAGGCGTTCACCATCCCGTTCAGCAGAGCTTGCATGTTCCCTTACAAACGCACAACTACCGCTCAGTAGACCGTAACTAAGCACTATAAATGCCGCAACTGCCGAACTACCGCAAGGGCCCAAGTGGCGCAGCTGCGTTTTCTGCCCGGAGCAATATGGCGGTCGCCGGCGTCAGCCGCGGCGCGGCATCTCCACTCCAGAAGTCTTTTTATAACCTCCTTGAGACGAGGCAACCTAAAGTTTTCCCGCGCGGCACCAGCGCCGAATGCTCCCCTGGCGCAAGGATGGAAGTGTCGAAGGTCATCGCTGGGCCAGAGCGCACCTGTGTTCTCGGCGCGAGCGATCGTGCGCGTTTTTTCGCGACGGCGAGCGTGACCTAATCAACCTGGAAAGGTGGCACGCAATACTGCTTTGTTGTTCATTGCCACAATAGCCTCGAAACGTCGAAAGCCGCCTGTGAAGTTCTACAGAATTCCGGGGAGGTGGTACGGGGAGGACAGACGACAAGCGTGGATAACTGCAGTGGGCCGAGTCAAGTAAGTCGCGTACTTTCGCATTCGCGTGCAATTTCACGGCCGCTCGATAAAAAAACAATAGTAATATGCCTGTATTTAGCGCATTTCCGTTTGTTTAGACGTGTCCGGTAGTTGAATCATACAGTGACATCCGCTGCGTTAGCTTAGCGGTAAATGCATACGTGTTGCGCCGCTAAGCTCGACGACGCGAGCTCGATTCCTGGCCACGGCGGCCGCATTTCAATGATACAGTTGTTACCGTGTACTTTGATTTTTTGTGCACGTTAAAGAACCCCCGGTGGTCAAAATTATTCCTGAGACCCTCCATTACAGCGCGCCTCATAATGATATCGTGGTTCTGGCCCGTAAAACCCCCGAACTGTTCGTTCACTCGCGATCGGCAAGGACGAGCTCAAGAGAATTATACCCCTTTTCCAAACCCTGCAACTTAAATTGCTAGTTGTGCAGGCAACAAAAGGGGCCGCGTCCTGCTTGTCTTTTGTGTGGTGGCAATTCGTATTTAATGCAAGCCGCGGTCATCGCTTGCATCGGTAAGTGGTAGATCGGAATGCAGCTGCCCGAGACGTACGCGCTATGTTTGTTGCTTGGCCATGCTTTCTAGGTTCACAATATGCAAGCATGCTTTAAAGTAATTGCCACCTTACACATTCTTCCTGCTTCACTCTTCCTGCGAAGAATCTTGGTTTCGTTTAGTAGCCGGCCATCGGTGTGAGCTTACTTTAGCTGCGGCGGGGCATTCGCCCGACGAGAACCTAGATTTCCTTTGACGAGGCATGTATCGCTAATTCTTACGCTCGTACGCCCAAAGTAATCGCTGGTTACCGTGATCTGGGTTCATTTCGCGGAGCAGTTTGTATGAGCGATTTCTCATGAGCAGTGAAAAGATACCTTGCTCACTAATGCAATGCGTTGCTATGACTCTAACATCTGCATTGAATAAGGCATGATATACATTAAATATTTATACAGCACGATATAAGGCATTATGCGCATGTGTAGTACTTACATCGTTAATTAATTTTATTGCCGTATTCATGCCTAATGCATTTGTTCTTTCTGTGCTGACAATTCTGATGCCACTCCCTGGCAGCCGTGTGTGCGCGCCCAGCGACCAACGAAACCAACGGCAATCGTCACCATCTCTGCACATCTCTGCAAGCATGCATGACCGCTTTGTGACTGCACCAAGAGAAATAAACGTGACTAAATTACTGAACTCGGTTTGTACCTCTAACTCGATGTCGTATACTATCTTGTTGTAAACCTCCGACACGCACTTGGCTTTCACTGTCACATCACTGCCCAAAATTTGTTCAACGCCATACACGTGTGGAAGCAGACGCTCCACTTTCTTGAGGTTGCCGCCACGAAAAAAGCTGTCGGCGTCGGCAACCTTCTTGAAACTGCATTGCAGTCTTTACATCGCTGTATGCAAGCAGGCGATCTGCCGCCGTCGAAAACGGAGCGCCGTGAGCACGAGCAGCGAAGGAATGCGCGGGCAAAACAATGTAAAGAAAGCGGCGACCGCACCATGATGCGACCGCGCTGCTGGACATTTCCACATTGGGGGCGCTGTCAGGAGGCGCAGTAGCGCCTTCTGGCGATCGTTTTGTCGTCTGTAGACTCCCCTTGGGAAGCAGAGTTGGGCATCTGATTAAACGAGCCGCTCGCGCCCCTATTCGCCAAATTTGGTCATATAGGGAAAGCCAACTTCATGGCTGCTCCTGCACCATAGAGTTTCTATGGTCTGCACTGCCGTCCGCCGCGCCACCGTCGTCGCATGCCTTTGTGCGCTGCCGCATGCTGCGCCACCTGGCCTTCGCGGAATGAAGGAGCAATCACACTCGGCAGCTGAGTAGTGCCGTATCCTGCGTTCAAGAGGAGTGGCTTTTCTGCTTAACACGGATGCGTCGGCGGGCAAGATGGCGGACCTATGCGCAACTTTGCTCCCGTAGGGACATACACAGTAACTCTAGTCGGCGGCTGCTCACAGTGCGGCCGAGTGGGCGCCGTATCTTGAACGCGATGAGATGTGGGCGAAGTGCGCGCCCGTTCAGGCCTCATCTTCGAAGTGATTTGCGATGAGGACAAAGTGCATGCGCCGAGTGCCTGTAACTTCGCATGCGCTGTGCTTTCGACATTTATTTCGCGTTGAAGCGAGACGAGAAACCCATTAAACTACTATCCTTGCTTCGTATAGCTCTCTACTAATTTGCTATCGCAATCGATGCTTCGCCTTACGGGCGAAACTGCGACGTTTCATAAAATGTACAATTTACGCATCACTTTATCTAGCGGAAATTATCAACAGCGAAGCTGCTTAAGCCAGCCGTAATTTGTGGTGCGTAGCCATGGTAGCCATGGCAACCCGGAGAAGGAGGAGACCGCGTGCACGCGCGGTCTCCTCGCCAGCTCTCTGCGTTCCCGACCCCTGTTTCTCTCCTCTCCGCGGCGCGTTGAGCCAGGAAAAAATAAAAAAAATGTGGTTGATCCCTCTTATATAGGAATCGGTATAGAACACGAAAGTGAAATGTGTCTTCACAGAAGTAGTGTAATGTTTATTGCACATTGATATATAATGTCTATTGGTGTTTTGTGGCTAAAGCGCCCTTAGGCGTTGATGCACCCACGCTGACGCCTGGTGGCACGTCTCCTCCATCACGACTACCAACGTCGATGACCATGAGCAACCGTCGTGCATATGGAAGCTGCACTACGCTGCACACGCTAGCACAACGCGAAAGACGAAGCATGTAACTGACACACTAATACAACGCGCAAGACAAAGCACGTAACTGAATCGTCACCGAGTCAAATCAGCGCGTACAGCGCGTCGTAATTGCAGCCTCCGCGATCAACTTCAGAAACATTTTCAGAGCTAATTGCGGAGGCCACGCTCCGCTGTGCTGAGTACGGTGAACGCCACCTAGGTGGCGTTGGTAGTGCTTCTTGATGCCAGCGTCCTTTCGAATGCTGGCATCGAGGCGTCGTAGTGCTGAGACCACCGAAGCGTTCACTGTCGGTGCGCGTTAGTATAGTGCCTAGAATATACTTACTAGTGTGCCGACCGCCGGGCGTTTCCAATGGGAGACGCTGGCACCGCCGGTGATGCCTTCCACCGGAGGCCCCCAGACGGCGACACTGTTTGGGACCGTGCTAATTAACCGAGCGGCGCATCACGCGTCACTTGCGCTTCGGGTGCACTTCGGATGCGCGTTCGTAAGCGCAGTCGGTTGCGGCGCGTTGTAGCTTTCGAGCAAGTAGCATGTGGTGCCTCCGCATGTCATTGCTGGGTTTCTTTTATTGCGATAGCAATTATATGGACACTCCAAAGCAGATTTCTGCCGTCGGCGTCGCCGTCGCCGTTGCCGTCGCCGTTGCCGTCGCCGTCGCCGTGAGGTTCCGTATGACGTCAATGGAGATGAAATCGTCGCCGCGCGCCGCCGAACGCTGTATGTGCGAGTGAAAGGGCGCGAGGGACGCGCGCTTTCACGGGGAGTGAACGCACGGCGGAGAACAAACGCGCGTTCTGCGCCGTGCTCGCTTAAGGGCTGCAGAAGTAGGCGTCTCTTTCCTCCTTTACAATCACCATATATGTAGAGCAAACGCGCCTTCTTCTGACGCACGAAAGGCCGTGGGGGGGGGGGGGGGGCAGGGACGGGAGGCGACGTTTAGCTGCGGCACCAAGTGCCTATTTATATCAGAGGTTCCGCCAACAATCACCAACGCCGCACGCATTTTGTGCGAACGCGGGCAAAACGCCGACGGCGTCGACAACAATGCTGTGTGTTGCCGGTGCTGCTGCATGTCCAAGTTTGTACTGCGGATAAAACTACTATCCTTACTCCGTATAGCTCTCTACTAAGTTGCTATCGCAATTGATGCTTCGCCTTTCGGGTGAAACTGCGACAACTTTTTTCTGTGCGAGTGGTTCGCACTTGTGTCTGTTCACGGACATAACCGAGATGTCGTCGCAGAAAACGAGGCGTAAAGACAGCCCCTGTTTTGTCCCATATTGTAGAACTGGATACCGATTATTCAGCGCGCCTGTTGACTGGCCAGAACGTTTTGCCGAGTGGGAGAAGAATATAAGAGGGCTGATCGAAGGCTATAACTCTGGCAGCTGTCGCTTGTGAGAAACACTTTAGTAATTGCTACATTGAGCGCTCCTTCAAAATTAGTCGACGGCATGTCGCCCATGAAAATGTGCCCTGTTTAAATACCGTCATTTATGGTAATTAATTTAGTTTATGGTAATTAGATACAACTTGGTGCGAATTTAGCATTTGTGGACATGTCTCGCATATAATAGTTTACTGTGGAAAAAAGTTACACTTCTTCGGAGACCACGTATTTATTTATTGGTATTTCTCACAGAAACACCCCGTATCGTGTAGCGTTATAATGATAACTGTGCATACGATCGTTTGTAAGTGCAACGAAATCATATTCTTTCGATTACGTTTTGCACCTCAACCAACGCTCCGCAGAACGAAACGGGCTGGGACAGCCCATTGGCGTCTGTCGCACACGCGCGCGTTGGCTAGAGACGCCGCTCGGCATAGCACGGTCCGTACGGCTATCGCCGTCTGGTGGCCGCCGGCGGAAGGCATCATTCTCCGTGCCACCGGAAAGCCCGCGGTCGGCACACTAGTAAGTATATTCTAGGCACTATAGCGTTAGTGTCATAATGCAGTACTTCTCTTTTCTGCTCGTAGGCGGCGGCACCGCCCCGAGCAAGAGCGCGGGTACACGGAGGAGTGTTAGATATATAAGGCGCGTCTGCGTAGCTCTCTGCAAATGCGTTTGTGGCGCAATGGCTTAAACGCTCGGCGATCTATCATCGCGGACCGAGAGGTCGTGGGTTCGATTCCCAAATTTTGCATGTTTGTGGAACTTTTTCTTCTGCTTTCTTTCTTTGTATTATGTTCGTGTACATTGTGAGCTGACGTATTTCCGTGACGGAAATACGTCAGTGAAGTTTGGTGGACCCCGGCATAAAACTCTTTCGTGTTAAAAGGCGAAAGCTTGCACTAGGCCGCGCAAAGCTCAAGACACAGCGAAGCTGGCCGATTGATATCAAGCGGCTAGCCTCCAACGCGTTCGCTGTCGCCAAGCAGCAGCGTTTTTGGCACTGTGCCAACCTTGGTTAGCCTGCCTGCGTTTATGGCATGCCAGGAGCGCTGTCGCCCGTAGGCGCCGACGCGTCCAGCGCTAGTCAGGTGTCGCCAACGCGTTCGGCGTCGCCAAGCGACAGCGTTCTTGGCACTTTACCAAACTTGGTTAGCCCGCCTTCGTCTGTGACCTGCCAGGAGCGCCGTCGCTCCTAGGCGCCCACGTGTCCAGCGCTATTCACGCGAAATATCGCGAAAGGGAAGGTACCTCCGAAAATGATCGTTCGAGAATACCTTCCTACATGCGTAGTTAAGTTAAACCAAGTTAAGACCTAGCAGCAACCAAGTTTATACCTAGCAGTAGCAGCCAGTAAGCTTCGCTGTTCTAAGTAAGCTTTGCGCGTTCGAGTGTAAACTTGCCTGATTTTTATTATTTTTTTTTGCTTGGAACAGAAGCTGCAGCCGATGTTTGCGTTGCTGGTGGCGGAGGCGCGCAGCTTCGCGGTCGTCAATTGGCCCGTCGGTCGTGCGGTGGGCGATGCGCCGGCCGAACTGCCGTCTACTTTGGACGCCTCTCTTGTGGCAAACGTTCTACGGCACTGGAGGCCGGTTCGCCGTCGGTGTGTTTGCCGCTAGCGTAGACGTGCCTTAACTGGAAGTGGACAGTGTTTTGAAAAGCGCGTTGGTGGCGGCGTATGTCACGAGACATATGAAGGAGCACTCGGTGAGGAGGAGAGACCAGTCGACGAACGGAGCATAGCGAAGGAAACAGCGAAACGAGTGAGGGCCGTGTTTCGATCATTAAAGATGTGCTATTACGGAACAATTTCGCAAAATTCTTGCGGCTACGTGTTCGTTGTAGACTCCTGCACAACTGCAACACCACAACTAAATTTCGACCTCTAGGGTGGGTCCTTTCACGCATCGTAATTCAGTAACTAGCCCAGCTATAAGCAGTGGTGCGTCTAACGATTCTATTACCGTTGGTGTCAATGCGGTACATTCCCATTCTGGAATATTCGCCATAAATGGGAGTGTCACATAGCAAATGTTGTGAGCCAAAGAAAATCAAGTAAATAAAAGAAGCTATTGATGCGAATGATAGAGGTTGTGGAAAACCCCATCTCGTGGCAGAGGAGGTGCGCCGCCGATGTCTCCTTCCTGGCTCGTCATGCGGGATTCGGCTACGATTTTCGCAAGTGCCTTACGATGATGCACCACGAAGCCGACTGACGATGTGGCAGTGCCGAAGCGCCTGAAACTCGCTCTGTGTCTTCAACGACGCTATCTTACTAGCTTCCTTTCTTTGTTAGCCACCCCGTCGCTTCGTCAAACTTTTGTTAATTGGTTTCTCAAATAACGTTTATGTTCTTGAAAGCGCATGCGGTACGGTCGTCTGCTGCGCGTTTTCATGTTTAGACTATCATTACATGTTATAACCAATCCGCGTATTCTCATGATCATTAGCTAAAACGGTTAAAAATTCCGGTGTGTCAGTGACAGGTCATAAATATTATGAAATTCTCGATGACATCGCAAGTAATGACCATCTAGTTTATGCTCTTAATACTGGGGAAGTATTGTTGCAAGGCTTAATATCCAAGGAAATGTTCACTAGTGGGACACCTGTCTAAAAATATTTACAGGGAAAGCGGCCAACTAGTTGAGAACGAGGCAGGCTTGAAGTGAGTAGGGTCACACTGCCGTGGCCTTTCAGAGCGCTGAGAAAGGACCTTCCCCTTTTGGCAGGGAAACACGACCTTGCCAGTCCGCCACGTGGCTGTGTTCAACATGGAGGCGGACGACTACCGGAATGTGTGCGGAGGGGGCAAGCACCCGCTCGTGGGACGCATCCACCGCCTGCTGGACCGGCGAGGCGCTGCCGTTGGGGCGGGCACGTGACTGCACTGGAATACAAGATGTTCCTTTCAGTAAAACAAGGTGCCCCGCCCAAAAGAGGTCTCTCGATCTAGCAATGTATTTTGCAGTCATGTCTACACATTGTGTCCCTACTATCATGCACCAAGATTTAAAAATACGAAAATACCACGTAGCTGGACAGAACCAAGCTAATATTGTTTGTCGTCGCTCAGATTATTTTTTGCATGCCACCTAAATACATAAGTAGTGTTAATTAATTGATCCTTCTCAAATATTAGAATTTGATTAAAAGTGGCAATGAGAAAATTGTAGAGAAACATGAAAAACTCCCCACTCTGTTTTCTGTTGCTCAATACGTGCTACACAAGTGTCTCTTGCAGGGCCTACATACTTGTAGAAACGATGGAACCCAGCCTTTAAGAAGCAAACGCCAGGAGAGAAGTAGGCGTCTACTTCTGTGCTGGTGTTTGCGTCTTAAAGGCTGGGTTCCATCGTTTCTACATAGAAGTGTTTTTCCGAGCGTGAAAGAAGCCCGCAAATACACGAAAAGTGCCTCAAGCGGCCAGTCGCGCGGCAACTTTGCTTGTTTGAAGAAGAGAACCGTCAGAAGCAAAACACGCACCATGATGGTCAGCTCGGGGCGCGCGCCATACAAGACTTGGAGGACCACGCGGAAGCCTGGATTGTCAACTTAGACGCAAGCTAGGCGCCGTTCAGCGGCCGCTAGCAGAACCCAGGTCATATTATTTTGAAACGGACGGAGCTTCTGCAAGACGCAACAGGATTCATCTTGTCCCACTGCCCAATATTCCTCAAGACCTTGGAGGAGAGGACGAAGAGGAAACTCCTCCAATCGACTGACGACGAGGAAACTTGTACGTATCAGAGTGATTTGTCGCAACCTGCATCACTGATGCCGCAGGAAGTTTCGTCGCCACCTGGATGCGCCGCATTCAGCTTCATGCGACGCACTACGACACCAGAAGCGGTAGATGCGTCAGCCCACCGAACTGACAGTAGTATATATGACTGCCGACACTTTCCGAAAAAGGGAAAGGTGTGTGACTTACGTCTTCTTCAATGGCTGAGTCTCCAACACTCCGAAGAAGCTCGAGTGAATAAAGCTCCATGAGCCTTGCGCTCGTGAGGTATTCCGTCCAACACCTACAACTGTTTTGGTGTAAAAAAAGGCGGTTCAGCACCAAAGAAACATTACAGCTTGGAGTGGCGAGTATACTGGAGGAAAACGTTTCTTCCTCTCAAATTATGCTTCCCCACACTCCAAGAGGACGTGCAGGACAGTCAGCCTCTCACCACATCTACCACAGATTTGACGTTTATTACCAGTCAGCAGAAAATGAGGGGTGTCGTACGTGTGTCCTATCCTGAGTCGGCAAAACAGGCAGTTCGTCGTGTTTTCGTTGCGGAAACGTAACTGTGACCTAATGATGTGCAGTTTATTATTCGTTTCAGCGTCCCACAAGCGTTGCCAGTGGCCCCTCTTTCGTTGGAAAGGCTTCAGGCCTATGGCAGGGACAGCAGCGGGAGGATCAATAGCGTGCTATGCAATTGATGTGGCAATTAGGTCTGCTAGCATATTACCCCCGATGCCTCTATGGCCAGGCAACCAGCATATAATGACATGAAATGAAAATGAAATTATTATTTCTCTCACAGTTAGAGTTTCAATGAGAAAATTGTAGAGAAACATGAAAAAACTCCCCACTCAGTTTTCTGTTGCTCAATACGTGCTATATGAGTGTCTCTTGCAGGGCCTACATACTTGTAGAAACGATGGAACCCAGCCTTTAAGAAGCAAACGCCAGGCGAGAAGTAGGCCTAGGCCCAGCCAACTAAACTGCTGGTTTAAATAAAAGTTTGTTCCTCCTCCTCCTCACAGTTAGAGTAGCCAGGGAGAGGCTACTCTAACTTTGCCCTGCGCCCCGCAGGGCAAAAGGCTGCTTAATGCAGCTTAAAGACTGCGCGGGACCCGTTGATCACACGACAGCAGTTGGTGAGCATGGCCGTGACAGTTTTACACTTCCATCTTAAAACGCGATGGATTTACACGCATTTCAGACTTCCGGAAAACAGCAAGCCTACATAAAACCGAGGAAATAATCACAACGCAATAACATCACATACACGATTTTTCAGTTATCGGACAGAATGCAAACACTGACACGTTTTTTTTTCAGTCCAATTAAAAGTCTATATTTAATAGCAATGTAAAAAAAAACTTTACCACAGGAAATAGACAATAATTACTTGTAAAAAACAAATTATGCACACATTTTTGATATTGTAGCATTAAATGCGCTAAAGCAGGTGAAGAATAGAAAGCAATTTTTTTATAATTATTAAAGTAAGAAAGTATTCTCCTCATGGCTATTAAGATAAAGGGGCCAGATTAAGTCCAGCGATTGTCTCTGATACATGGTGCGGCAAACGGGTGAAGGCCCGGAAACATGGTGTCGAACGTTATAAACAGGTGCATGAGGAACTAACTTAACCTGAACCACTTTACATCAAAGTTGAGAAATGCATTTGAAGCTAAAATAGAGTATTTCAGAAATACCTTGCCGCAAAAAGTGCTTCAATGCGTTCAGCAGACGCAGAGTTATATCCAATCAAAAGCCGCCTTCGTGGTGCTTCTAGAGGTGTGCTGCTGCTGATGATGATGATGATGATTTATTGGCATGCCCTTTGAAAGGGGGCGGTGACAAATTGCCACCTAGCCTGCTTGAGTTACTCAGGTAAGCTACCAATGCGTTTCCTTCTAGCATTCTTGTATACTTAATCTTCTCTATCTGCATTGCATCGCTGCCCATGCCTGTAACGGATCCGGTCGTATCAGTTTTGGCCCTGCTTTTATTGCGATAGCAATTATATGGACACTCCAAGCGCATTTCTGCCGTCACCGTCGCCGTGAGGTTCCGTATAAGGTCCAATGGCGATAAAATCATCGCCGCGCGCCGCATGCTGTGGGTGCGAGTGAAAGCGTACGAGGGTGAGCCGGCAATCGCGGCTCAATGTAGCCCACGCGAAGGAGGTACGCAGGCCGGAAGCGCGCATTCTTCTTTCGCACGCGAGGCACGGGGGCGAGACCACGGAGAGGGATGGGGGGAATGCGTTCTGCTCCGTCGACTGCTGCTCACAGCGCGGCCGCGTGGACACCGTATCTTCAAAGCAGCGAAATTTGATGTTTGAAGTTAATTTCAGGCAACGAAGAAAATATATACATATATATATGTATATATACACACATATACAGTTGCCTAGTGGACCGGCGAAAAGGCAAGAAAGCCTCACAGGGCACCCGCCCACCGAGAACACAAAATTCATCCCCAACAAGACACAATGCTCAGTGTTACAATTTGGGAAAAGCTATTACAGTGCAGGAAAAAACAATGGCCATGGGACAGAAGAAGCAGCTCAGTACAGCAATCCTTTTGTACATAAATAATAATTTTCCCATTTATCCCACAAGAAGGTATACAAGTGAAACCAAAAATATTGTCACGTACTAGGGATGGTGAAGAAAACAGTCGCAAAACTGTGAATGACGAAACGGACTTTATTAGGCGAACCTGTGCCCACAAAAGCAAGCTGCACTCGAAGGTAAATGATAGCGGCGTACACAGTCGGCGATCGTCGAAAATCTGATCAGCGGCGAAACGCGTCGACTTTTATACATGATTCATCGAATGTTCCAGATTATTCCCTGGTACCCGCGCGTCTTCCAGAAAGTTCTAGACAATTCTCGTCGGTCATACAAACAGATTACATAAGCGTCGGTGAAAACAGGCAACGGAAAGAAGCATCGATAACGTTGGAGAAATTTCCGATACATGCAGGCGCGTCCTGCGCAGAGCGATACCGGTTAACATTTGTGACCCTGTGGAAAGCGGCCACTGGTGAAAGATAAACATGTATACGTGTCAATACCCTCCCCTTAAAAAGCATCGTACCGATGCTAAAAACAAACGCGAAAACAAAACGACGCGTAATAAAGAAAAACATAAGAAAGTAACAAAGTATCTAAGCTCGTCAGCTGGCGTAGAAAGGCTTAAGACGCACCACGTGGATGACTTCAAGGTCGTGCGCGGCGTCGCTGTGATTGCGAAATGACGTCTGGCACGACCTCATAGTCCAGTGCGCCAATACGTCGGATGATCTTATATGGTCCGAAATAGCGACGTAAGAGTTTCTCGCTAAGTCCTCGTCGGCGTATCGGAGTCCAGACCCAAACACGGTCGCCGGACTGGTACTCAACGTAGCGTCGTCGAAGCTTGTAGTGTCGGCTGTCGGTCCTCTGCTGGTTCTTGATGCGCACGCGGGCGAGCTGTCGACCTTCTTCTGCACGCTGCAAGTAGGTGGCAACGTCGAGATTTTCTTCGTCGGTGACGTCCGGTAGCATGGCGTCAAGCGTCGTTGCCAGCTTCCTTCCGTAGACCAGGTTGAAGGGCGCCATGTGCGTCGTTTCTTGCATGGCCGTGTTGTATGCGAAGGTCACGTACGGAAGGATGGCATCCCACGTCTTGTGTTCGACGTCGACGGACATTGCCAGCATGTCAGCGATGGTCTTATTTAGGCGCTCGGTGAGACCATTCGTCTGCGGGTGGTAGGCGGTGGTCCGTCGTTGGCTTGTCTGGCTTTATAGCAGGATGGCTTGAGTTAGTACTGCCGTAAAGGTTGTACCTCTGTCGGTGATGAGGACTTCTAGGGCACCGTGACGCAGGAGGATGTTCTCAACGAAGAATCGGGCTACCTCGGCGGCACTGCCTTTGGGCAAAGCTTTTGTTTCGGCGTAGCGGGTGAGGTAGTCCGTAGTAACGACGATCCATTTATTCCCGGACGTCGACGTTGGAAAAGGCCCCAGTAAGTCCATCCCGATCTGCTGGAACGGTTGGCGAGGTGCTTCGATCGGCTGTAGAAGTCCGGCTGGCCTTGTCGATGGTGTTTTGCGTCGCTGACGGTCTCGGCATGTCCTTACATAGTGGGCGACGTCGGCAGAGTCGAGGCCAGTAGCATTTTTCTTGTATCCTCGCGAGCGTGCGGGAAAAACCGAGGTGTCCAGCCGTTGGGTCGTCATGTAGAGCTTGCAAAACCTCTGGACGCAATGCTGAGGGTACCATGAGGAGGTAGTTGGCTCGGAGAGGCGAGAAGTTCTTCTTTAGGAGAATGTCGTCTTCCAAGAAAAACGACGCCAATCCTCGCCTGAACACCTTCGGCGCAATGACGGTCTTGCCTTCCAGGTAGTCTACAAGACTCCTTAGTTCCGGGTCGGCTCGTTGTTGTTCGGCGAATTCGTCGGCACTGATGGGTCCCAGGAAAGTGTCGTCATCCTGGTCATGTCGTCATCCTGTGGCGGTGGTTCGACGGGGGCGCGAGGGAAGCAGTCAGCGTCAGAGTGCTTTCGCCCGGACTTGTAAACAACGGTGATGTCCAAAGCTTGAAATCTCAGACTCCTTCGTGCCAGGCGACCTGAAGGATCGTTCAAGTTAGCTAGCCAACAAAAGCATGGTGGTCGCTCACAACTTTGAAGGGCCTGCCATAGAGGTAGGGACAAAACTTTGATGTAGCCCAGATGATGGCGAGGCACTCCTTTTCTGTTGTGGAATAATTTGCTTCCACCTTCGACAACGACCGGCTACCGTAACTTACAACCCTTTCTAGCCCGTCAGTCCTCTGCACAAGCACGGCGCAGAGTCCTACGCTGCTTGCGTCGGTGTGGACTTCGGTATCGGCGTTTTCGTCGAAATGCGCAAGTATGGGCGGCGATTGCAGGCGTCGCTTCAGTTCTTCAAATGCTTCGACTTGCTGCGTCTCCCCTCTTGAACTCGATGTCTGCCTTCGTGAGTACGTCAGTGGCTCGGCGATCCATGAAAAGTCCTTGACGAAGAGCCTGTAATAGGCGCACAGTCCAAGAAATCAACGCACTGCCTTCTTGTCGGCGGGCGGAAGAAAGTCAGTGATGGCCGCCGTTTTCTGTGGGTCAGGGCACACTCCAGACTTGTTGATGACGTGGCCCAAAAACAAGAGCTCCTCGTATGCGAAGCGGCACTTTTCTGTCTTCAACGTGAGTCCGGATGTCTTGATTGCTTGAAGAACTGTTTCAAGGCGCCGGAGGTGTTCCTCGAAGCTTGAGGCAAACACAACGACGTCGTCCAAATAGACGAGGCAAGTCTGCCACTTCAAGTCTACCAGTACTGTATCCATGACGCGTTGGAGAGTCGCAAGTGCCGAGCAAAGGTCAAACGGCATAACTTTGGACAGTCCGTCGGGTGTTATAAAGGCAGTCTTCTCCCGGTCCCTCTCGTCGACTTCGGTTTGCCAGTAACCGGTGTTGTGGTCCACCGACGAAAAACACTTTGCGTTCTAGAGTCGAGCCAAGGCGTCGTCAATTCGCGGGAGAGGGTATAAGTCCTTCTTCGTGATTTTATTGAGGCGACGATAATCGACGCAGAAACGTAGGGTTCCATCCTTCTTCTTCACTAACACCAGAGCGGACGCCCACGGACTCTTGAACGTCTGGATGATGTCGTCGCGTAGAATTTCGTCGAATTGTTGCCTTATGGCCTCGCGTTCGCGCACCGAAACTCGGTACGGGCTCTGACGGAGTGGGCGGACATGTTCGTCGGTTATGATGCGGTGCTTGGCGACAGGGGTTTGTCCAACTTTTGACGACGACGAGAAGCAGTCCTTGTATTGCAGGAGCAGAGCTTTTAGGTGTTCTTTCTCACCTAAAAAGCACCATCACCTAAAAACCTCTGCTTTTTAGGTGATGCCAGGGAAGGTTCCGATCAACGTCGATAGTTGGTTCAGGTGCTATAGTCGTCGTTGCAGGTGCACTAGAATTCGTGAAGGCGAAAGCACTGCTGGCTTGTACTATTTCGTCGATGTAGGCGACCGTTGTGCCTTTATTAATGTGCTTGTATTCAGGGCTGAAGTTCGTGAGCATCACTCTCGCTTTCTCTTCACGTAGATCAGCTATGCCTCTAGCGACGCAAATTTCATGGTCGAGCCCTCGATGACGCCCTTCATGTCTACAGGCACTTCGGTACCGACGGAAATCATTACGCGGGAGCGAGGCGGAACAGTGACTTGTTCTTCTAGCAAATTGAAGGCATGGTAACTGATGTTTGTATCCGGTGGTATCGCGTTGTGCGTTGAAAGCATTATTGATTTGGACCTTAAGTCGATGACTGCACTATGTTGGTTTAGAATGTCCATGCCTAAGATGACGTCCCTGGAGCAGTGCTGCATGATGACGAAGCTCGCCGGGTAAGTGCAATTGTTAACCGTTGCGGTACCGTTAAGCTCCGGTACGTTTTTGTCCATGGTCTTTTTCGTGTCCATTCTTTGAATCCAATTCGCTGTCTCTGTTTCTCATTTTTTTTCTGATGACTCCAGGTTGCCTATCTACACTTGCAGTTACCCTGTTTTCCCAACTTTGTTGACCTCTTCCTTCATTCTGTGTCCACCCTTTTTAGGTACAGATACTTTTGCACTTTGGCCGCCCATTTATTTTGATTCGTGTTCCTGAGTATTTCTTCAAAACAATTTTCCTCTGCGCTTCTCTGACTTTGAACGAGGCCCAACCCATGTCCCCTAGCACTGCCTCATTTGTAGCTTTGCCGTGGACTCCTGAAGCCAACTGGCTTACGATCTTTGGTTAACTTCCAACCCCGATTTTATCCTCTTTTAGACCCAGAATGGCATATGCAAACGTCACCGTTGGCACCATGACTCCATTCATCTTGAAAGGAGTGATATTTATTTTGGCCTCAAAGTACCTTATGTTTCATTATTGCTGCATTCCGCTTCCCTTTTATTTTAGATTATCTTGGTGGGTGCTTGAGTAAGTCTTTTCTTTGTTTATGCATACGCTGAGGTACTTATATTGCTTGGCTATGGGTATGACTTGCTGTTGAATCGGGTGATTCAACAGCAAGTCATAGTGAACCACGTAGTTACTCGTCTCTTCATTAAAGATCATAATTCCCGATTTCTCTGTGCTAAATTTAAGGCCTAGATTTGTCGTTGCGTTGCCACACATATTGGCCGGTGTCTGCAAATCTCTTGCATTGTCCGCTGGTAGCACTATGGCGTCCGCATACATCAGTGCTGGAATCTTGCGTTTCATTATTTGTCCAGTATGCATGTATGGTAAAAATAATTGACTGTTTTTTAGTTGTCTTTCTAACACTTAACATGAAGCGTGAACAGCAATTTCAGTCCTTAGTGAATTTCCACTTCATTAAAATTTCGGCCTTCCCGTAAAATTTTATTGCGATAGCAATTATATGGATTGTAATATGTACTTGTAATATGTAATATGTAATTATTACATATTACGTAACCTAGCCCGCATAATAAAACGGGAGGGTGGCTGGCTCTTTATTGTGATGAATGCGGGTGCAGACCAAGGTTTAAAAAGTGCAGGATCCTTAAAAAGTCTAATATAGAGATGACCCACCTCATTTTTGATGCCCACTGCATCGTAACTTTAAAAGAAAAGTTTATTAGCATGGCCGTTATCACCTTATCAGCTAAGGAAATAGCGTACTTGAATGGCACGACACGCGCGTGTTGACATTTTTTATCGGTGTTGTTTCGGCCTTGGTGTCATGCGCAATACTGCCTGTGGCAAGGTACAAATATGGTCATGTTTTTCTCGCAATAAACTGTTGATAGTTTGCAATTCGTGTATGTAAACCATGTTCCTTCTTTTGTCAATGTTTTTGCGCGTAATGCTACACGTTAATGGAAAACCAACAAGCCCAAGTGGAAACCCTTGTGCAGTATAATCCCGACTTTTTGGCCTCTCTATGGTCCCTATACGCCTGGTTACGCTCCTCTATAGCTTGCTTTATTTCGTTGTTCCAGAACTTACGTCGCTTCCTCTTTCCAATCCTTTGTCTTATCTCCTTCTGCCTAACGCCTGCCAATTCCTTATATTCCCAGACTCTTGTAGGAAAAGCCTCCATTTTCTTCTCTATGTTTTTGCAATCTGTTATTTGATATTCATTCATTTTTAGAAATTGTAATGTTATCGGCTCATGTTTAGCGTTAGTATCTCTCCCAGATTTCAGCGTGATACGTTTATGATAGCTACCCAGGCTATCTTTTTCGTGTTCATATTGTTACGGGAATAATGTTTATTTAGAAATAACTATATACAAGGCTACAACAGCCACAAGCAGCGGTGACGGATGCAAGGATGTCGCGCGCCTCTGGCCACTTCGTCACCGTCGTCCGACCGACAGTAGCAGCCCCTTCACTGTCTCGTATCTACTACACCGCCCCCGGGCGAGAGCGCCGACCCGGTGCTTGTTACGACGGACCAGAGGGGCCCGTTACGTACGGCCTCGCAACGTACACGATAGCAGAGGGCGGTGGCGTAGACGGCGCTGGCTCGAGGACTGGTTCGATTTCATACGTAACGTCAGTGACTTTACGTAGCACCCTGTAAGGACCATCGTAGCGGGACAATAGCTTTGCGGAGAGACCGATGCGGCGGGACGGAGACCACAGCAGGACGAGGACACCTGGGGAGTAATAAACGTCTCTGTGGCGACAATCATACAGGGCGTTTTGGGAAGCCTGGGACACTGTGAGCCGTTCACGAGCGATCTGTCGAGCTGTGTCGGCGCGCGCTATGGCTTCGCGAACCTACGTAGTGGTCAGCTTAGCGCACCTGGAAGTAAAGTATCGAGAGGCAGAGAAGGTTCGCGTCCATACAGGAGATAAAACGGTGAGTAGCCATCATACCGTATTGGTGAAGCAGCGCAGCTGGCAAGGACAAAGTGGAGAGACACAAGAATAGAAGCCACACACGACACAAAAAGGTGAGTAGCCAGGGGTCTCAGGCCGAGACGAGTTGTAGGCGAAAGTAACGTACGGCAAATTAGCGTATCAATCGCGGTGGTCGGCGGAGACGTACATTGAAATTATATCGGTCAGAGTTCGGTTCAGGCGCTCCGTGAGTCCATTCGTTTGCGGGTGATAAGCAGTTGTGAGCTTGGGGTGGGTAGAGCAGGAACGAAGGATGTCCTCGATGACGCGAGACAAAAAGTATCGGCCTTGATCGGCCAGAAGCTGTCGGCAGCACCATGATGTCATGAAGAAGAAAGTCGGCGACATCCGTAGCGCAGCGGGTTGGGAGGGCGCGGGTGTATCGCGTTGCATAGTCGGTCACGACTTGCTGCCTGATGTCGAGGTGCGAAAGGGTCCAAGAAGATCGAAAGAACGGTTCGGTGGGAATTTCTATAGGATGAAGCAGGCTGGCAGGTGGCCTTTTGTTGAGCTGGCATTTATCGCAGCTAGCGACATATCGCTGGAGAGACATATCGTTGGAGGCCAGAAGAAACGGCGCCTGACGCGATCGCTAGCTGGTCACCTTGGTGCGGGTGGCCAAGGTGACCAGCAGTGGGCTCATCATGAAGCTACAGCTGACTGCAGATGGGCAGGAACGACAAGGAGGCGTTCAGGGCCCTCAGGATGTATATATGTATTTTTTTGCAAGTGCAAGTGCTTTATTTCTTCACATGAACATGATTACATAAATATCTGGACCGATAGCCAGGGAAGGCTAGTTTCCGGTCCAGTGTCAAAATATAACAGACAGGTCAGGTGCAGAATTTCAGAGCAGAATTCCGGAACATGTCTTGATTTATAACACACAAGAAACATTAAGAAATATTCCTGATTAGTTGATGCATTTAAGTTAGAGATTCTGGTTGTCAAGGAAAAAGAAATTGCTACACTGCTTGAAATTGCGTGCGGTCTTAACCACTAGGGGTAAAATATTCCACATTTTTGTGCCATTGAATTCAATTACCCTTTCGCAATATACATTATAACACTTCGGTAAATTGAGGTTACCTTTCAAAGCATGTCTAGTACTGCGAGTTGGAAAAGAAAAGACGTTTCGAGGAATAGGAAAGTTAGTGCACAAAATATTATTAACAGAAATTGAGATCTTATGGTTACATAGTGCCTTATCCGATAACACATGTTGTGTTTGGAAAATATCATTAAATGTATCACTGTTGTAGGTTGATGTGCTAATTATTTTCAGAGCCCTTTTCTGTAGTTTATGTAAAGGTTGTAAGTACGTCATGTAAGTCACGCCCCATGATTCCAAACAATAACTAATATGGCTATGGCAAAATGCATAGTAAAGGGATTTGAGTACTTCTCGAGCGAAATATTGTTTTGCTTTTATTAAGGAGTAACAACCGAATGCGACCTCCTTGCATACACTATGAATATGGGCTTCCCAATGTACATGTTGGTCAAATATGACGCCCAGATATTTAAACGAATCAACTTCTTGGATGGGGCTATTATTTAACCTAATATTTATTTGACTGGTGTCAACATTGTTTCTCCTCGATCTAAAAACTACATATTTTGTCTTATTGCTATTTAAAGTTAATTTGTTTTCTAAAAACCACGAGGAAAGTCTTGGTAACTCGGCCATCACATGTGTTTGCAGTGCAGGGAGTGTGTCTCCTGCAGGGTGGAAGAATATTTAGGTGTTCACATTTCGCGCGAGCGAGCGTCCAGATTATGTTCGGCCGCGCGCGGGCGCACCGAGTAGCTCTGCTGCGAGCAGATAGAGGGCGCCGCGGCCAGCGGTCCCAGCTTAGCGGCGCCGGCGGCATGGCATTTCTCTGCCTCCGCTAAATTTTCGTTCAGAGTGGAGTGAGTAAATCTCAAAGCGCGAAAAAGAAAATCGTTATTTCACATTAAAGTGATAAGTGTACCAGGCTTCGCTAACATGAAGGTTCCTTGTGCACGACGTGGATGACGTGAACACGGATCAATCGGGCAGCACTCAATGCCCACTGAAGTTACCCTCGCGCGCGCAATTTGTTTCGTCCGGTCTAGCCGTTCATCCAAGCATACAAAAAATGAAAGTGTTAGCCCACGTTCTACCCCTCGATCAGAAGAAAATAGTGACTGCACCAGAAAATGTATTTCATGCTCCTCGCTGCTTCCATTCACACTCAGAAAACCGTTCAATCATCGTTGCGCGAATTCAATGTGGCCGCGATATGAATTAAGAAATGAAACGGCGCAAGCTTCCGATATGCAATGCACTAGAGCAAAGTGGCTCTTCATGGCTAGAACTTAAAATGAGAATGCACATCAGCTATGTAAAAACTCTTTCAAATGGGAATTTATTAGGCGGGACGAAGGCAGGCGTCTGTCTTGAATTAGAGCATCACTACCGCAGTTTACTGATGAAAACCCTGAGAAAATGCCTTTTTTTATTCCAATTCCACTTAACATAGACAGTGTATATTATTCATTTGGCTTTCGTCCATTGAGGACTCGAGTGGCTCTTGCAAGATCTAAAAAAAGAGGTGACTTTCTTTTTTCTTAAATTGCATATGACAATGTGCCAATGTAAGCGTGTTTTACAATGCATGCTACACCCTGTCCACGAATACACTTACACCCACCACACAATAATCCCATAGACCTTCTTTTTTTGCATAGACACAATACGAAAAAACTTGTGCATGCAGCAGCTCGATAATTTTAATAGGTGATAACCATCCCAGAAGCTGGCGGTCTCATACACTCCCACAATGGAAAAATGTATAAAAACATGCAAGCGTGTAATATACACCACACGCGCATTGTAAAAAAAAAATCAGTAGCCAGGATGGAACAACTTTGAAAATCAGGCACACATCTGCACAGAAAACAGCAGTATTTTACAGGGTGCACAAATATTTCAAAATATGCAAATGTCACGTAGCTGGACAGAACCATAGTAATGTTGTTGCCGTCCCTTGGAGATACTCGGTTATTTTTTACATTCCGCCTAATTAGATAATTAGTCGCATTTATTGATCAACATCTCAATTATTATAATTAGATTAAAAGTGTCAATGAGAAAATTGTAGAGCAAAATGAAAGACTCCCGATACAGTTTTGTATTGCTCAATACGCGCTACGTAGAAGTGTTTTTTCGAGCATGAACGAAGCTCACGAATACAGGCAAAGTGCCTCGAGCAGCCAGTCGCGTGGCAATATCGCTGTATTCGCGGGTTTCGTTCATGCTCGGAAAACACTTTTATGTATCACGTATTGAGCAACAGAAAGTTATATTGAGAGTTTTTCACGCTGCTGTACAATTCTCTTGTTCATACCTTTTATCCAATTATAGCATTAAAAGAGTTGAATAATCAATTATGAAAATAATTATGTAATTAAGCGAAATAAAAAAAATAATCTGAGTATCTCCAAGCGACTGCAGACAACATTACCTTGGTTCTGTCCAGCTACGTGACATTCACATATTTTCCAATCTTGGTGCATGATAGTAAACCACCCAGTATATATAGTTTACATGCAGCAAAATTTCCACAAACTACTGCGGCACACAGGAGGTTCTCTCTTCCGCAGCGGCTTTCGAGGTTTATTTGACCGTGTGAGGTTCTTTGGACAGTTTGGAAATAAGGTGGGAATCCTTTTATCGAGCGCTCCGCGTAATATTGCCACGTGTCTACCGCGGCGATGACGATGGCATAAGACACATCGGCACTTATGAAAAACATAGCAAGAAGACGAAGCAGTGAATAGCGCGCGCTATTTTAAAACCGTCCGTTCTTGTTACTGCCTCTGCCGACAAGTGCGTCTCGTTTGGCCCTCGAGCTTTCGACGTCGTGACAATATGCCATCGATATCGTATCCTCTGAAAAATGGCTGGTGCAGACATGGTCAGTAGGCGTTAGAGTTCGGTCTGCCCTCAGATTTGCATGGCGCCACTGCTCTAGACGACCGCTGTCGGACGGCGCTTTGAATAAGTCAGGCGCTTTGAACAAGTCAGGTATCCAGAATTGCAGTTCGGAACGAAGCACTTTCTAGCCATTTCAAACGCCCCTCAGAAGGCCGCTGCCACCTTCGTCGAGGGCCCGTGGCGACAATACCCAAGCACAAGCTCATGAAACGAACGCGAACAAAAATCGTGCCTTCAAAACAGCGCAACCGCATATTCAAGCAGGAAGACGAAGCAGCGGCAGCACGCGCCTTGCCACCGAGGCTGGATGATGATGATGATGATTTATTGGCATCCCCTTTGAAACGGGGCGGCGACAAATAGTCACCTAGCCTGCTTGATTTAATCAGGTATACTATACATGTTCTTTATCTAGCATTTTTGTATACCTATCATTATTTTTCTTATTCAAAAATTTACCTTGTACCGCTGCCTATGATTTTAAGAGATCAGGTCGCATCCATCTTTTCCCTACTTTTTTTCCACCAGTACTCTAATCGTCTCTTGCTGGTCTCTACGGCTGATCTGTTTATGTTTCCTTCCACTTTAAACCCAAGCGCTTCTGGGAGTTGCACGTTACCTACGGTTCTCGCTGGGTGGATCCCGTCGCATTCCATTAGGATGTGCTGAGTGGTCTCTGGATCTTTACTGCAGCATACACATGTCTCATCTAATTCCGAATATTTGTTCCGATATGTTTTCGTCCTTAGGCAACCGGCTCGAGCCTCAAATAGCAAGGCACTGCTCCTTGTGTTATCGTACAGATTTTCCCTTCTAATTTCTTTCTTCACATTCTTGTAAATCTCCATTGTCCTTTTCGTTTCCACTCTTTGCATCCAATTCACGGTCTCTATTTCTCTCACTTTCTTTCTGATGACCCCTGGTTGTCTATTTACAGTTTCGATTATCCTGTACTTGGTTGCCAACTTCCTTGACCTCTTCCTCCATTCTGTGTCCACGCTTTTCATCTAGAGATACTTGTGCACTTTAGCCGCCCATTTATTTTCATCCATGTTCCTGAGCCTTTCTTCAAAACTAATTTTGCTTTGTGCTTCTCTGACTTCAAAAGAGGCCCAACCCATGTCTCCATGCACTGCCTCATTTGTCGTATTACCGTGTGCTCCCAAAGCCAACCGGCCTACTGATCTTTGGTTAACTTCCAAACCCGCCAATATATCCGATTTTAAGCATATAATGGCATTTGCGAATGTTAGCGCTGGCACCATTACTCCTTTCCAGATTCCACGCACCACCTCATACTTATTGTGGCCCCACAGTGCTCTGTGTTTCATTAATGCTGCATTCCGCTTCCCCTTTATTTTCAGATTATCTTGGTGGTTGCTTGAGTAATTCTTTCCTTCGTTTATGTGTACGCCGAGGTACTTATATTGCTTCACTATGGGTATTACTTGCTGTTGAATTGACACCACGAAGTTACTCGTGTGCTCATTAAAGATCATAATCCCTGATTTCTCTGTGCTAAACTTAAGGCCTAGATTTGTCGCTGCGTTCCCACAGATATTCGCAAGTATCTGTAAATCTTTTTTATTGTCCGCTAGTAGCACAATGTCGTCTGCGTACATCAGTCCAGGGATCTTCTGTTGCACCATTTGTCCATTACGCATGTAGGATAAATCAAAACCTAATTCGCTGTTTTCCAGTCGTCTTTCTATGCCCTTGACGTAAAGCGTGAACAACAATGGTGACAGAGGGCATCCTTGCTTCAATCCTTGGTGAACTCCCACCATTTCATTTCCTTTTCGGCCTTCCCATGCCACTTGTACTTGGTTGTCTCGATATATCGCCCTCAGCAGCTCCACGAAATCGTCATCTATGCCTTCGTATTGAAGAATATCCCACAACAATTCCCTGTCTACGTTGTCATAAGCTCCTTTAATATCTAGAAATGCTATCCATAAAGGTCTTTTCTGAGCTACTGAAATCTCTATGCACTGAGTTAGTACAAACATATTGTCTTCTAAGCGTCTGCCTGGCCTGAACCCATTCTGTAGTTCCCCCAATACACCGTTTTCGTCCACCCACTTCGACAGTTCTAATTTTATGGCTTGCATTGCCATTCTATGTATCACCGACGTTACTGTAACTGGCCTGTACGAGCTCGTCTTATCCTTATCTCCTTTGCCTTTGTAGATAAGATTCATCTTGCTTTCACGCCATCCAACGGGAATATTCTTTGTTCTAATCACTTGCTCTATGGCATTAGTCAGCAGTGCCTTGCTTTTTGGACCGAGGTTTTTGATTAGCTGTATTGGGATTTCATCGGGTCCTGCTGCCGTGTTGTTAGGGACATTTTCTGCTGCCTTTTTCCAATAAAAGCTTTCTATGCTAAATTTTGATCTCTCAGGCCTCTCTGTTGTTGCTGGATCTGTTGTCTGAACTACGCTTTTTCTCGTACCGAAGTTATGCCTGATAACGTCTGTGATGTACCGCAGCGCATCATCGCCTTCATAGATGTTACCGTCTTCATCCCTTATAGCCGTTTGCGAGTTTCTAGTTGGAGCTCCGAGTGCTTTTATATGGTTCCAGAATCTTTTTGGGGCGCCTTTGTCTCTTTTGTGAATGTTATGCACCCAACGTTCACTTGCGCATTTAATTTTCTCTTGCACGAGCTCACTCGCAACCCTTTTCTTTTCTCCGCATATGGGACCGCATACCGCAGCGCCCTCTACGACAGCGCCGAACCAGCTGCAACTAGGGGCGCGATCTTGTACGCGTTCCAAAATGGAACGGAGGCGGTCCGTTCCATTGAGCCGCACACGATTGGTCAATTTGAACCGTGAGCCACACACGATTAGTCAATTTGAACCGTGACGATCAAATTGACAAATCGTGTGCGGCTCGATGGAACGGACCGCCTCCATTCCATTTTGGAACGCGTACAACATCGCGCTCTAGGGTGCCTCGATGCCAGCGCCGCCTTTCAGGGTGGTGCCATCCTTTGCCCGCACCCGCGCCGCCATTTTCTCGCTGCGACGCCATCTTGAATCACAGCCAGCGGTTTCGAGTGCTTGGTACCGGTGCTTAGTTCGAGACACAGTGCGCGTGGATGCTTCGCTGACGCTTCTACTTGCTGGACAGTGTTCAGCCGCATGAATGACAAGCTTGTCAAGTGCATCGACTCGACATGACGGGCTGTTGTGTTCCCAAATGCACCGGATGGACGCGTAAACGGCTTCGTTGTTTACGCTTCTCCCGGGACCCAGAGCGAAGGAAGAGATGGGAAGCCCAAGTAAAGCGGTGTCACTGGAAGGCAACGGATAGCTCCTACATTTGCGAGGTAAGTGTCAAGAAAGTTTAGACTATCGCATCGTGTTTTTCATTTAAATAAGAAAGTATTCTCTCATCCTCTCTCACGTACCTACGTTGGCACACGAACTAAGCACTGCACCGATGCTGTTTGAGTAGCCTATGGTTTGTGAGCGCGCGTCGCATAGGCTTTTGCCGTTTTGATCGGCGCAGTCTATGCGAGTAGTAACCTTATTTTAAGGACTGACGAAAATGCTTCGCCGCGAAATAGCCTTACATTAGCTACAAATCGTCATGTAAACCACCTATTTTACTTTTTCACGGGAAGCACACATCGTGTGTCTCTTGTTTATTTTTTTCCCCTCAGTTTCTTTTTTCGCTACTGGTTATTTGGGCCTAAAGAACGCAGTGCTTCTTCTGGGTAGAGCGGCTGTCGTGTACCTGGCAAGCGAAGCATTGTGATTTTCTCTGATTTCTCAGCAGATATCTTGCGGATCTCAGGTTGTTAGGTTATATAGCTGATTTTTTAGACGAATATATTTGTAGCGTGGTGTTCGTAAGCCGATGGTCATTCGTGCTCATTCCCGATCGTAATGGGTACTGTGACGGTCTTTAAATGCCTGTGCACGGTATGCCCAGGTGTAGTAGAGTTAAGGGGCATCATGGGACCAAAATGTTTCGGCGCTTTCTGGCATGGTGTCTGTTGTAGCCTGTGCATTTCTTCGAAACGTGTGAAGCGAGGTAATACAGCATTACTTCTGCGAAAATTTATTTTTAAGCACTGTAATGGGTTATTTGTATTTACAAGGCAACTTTTCATATCAATAATCACTTTTGTTGTTTTACTTGTACTTAGAAACACTTTGAAGAGGACAGTACAAGGGAAATCGACAGGATGGGCGCCGTTTGTTAAAGTCGACAGCCCTACATCATCATGGACTATATTTTCGAAGTGAAAAACATTGCTAATATGTATTTGACTGTCTTAGTTTCATTTACGGTTTTTGTACGCGATATGTATGCCGTGTTTATTTTTTCAATGTAGTTATCAGTGTTTTAATGGTTATTTATAAAATGTTCTGTAGTCGCCACCGATGTGTTTGGCTGATGCGACGTATGCGATGGTAGCTGATGTATTCTGGCTGGATATCTTGATTAATATTACCCGCGGTTGCGTTTTCTTGTTTGCATTCTTGTTTTCGATTTATATTGTGTGTAATAACGTTGATGTGCTCATTTGTACCCCCCCCCCCATGTAATGAATAAACTAAAAAAACTCTCCCTATCCCGAATTGTGTGTCGAGCCTACCTTGCGAATTTTTTTTATCTCGTCTTTCAACCTAACCTTCAGGTGCCACACAGTACATATCATTTTTCCTGTACATATCTCTTTCATGATTGATTGTACTAGACATTATAACCGCAGCCGTGGCCTAGTGGTAGAATGCCCGCCTCGGCTGCGGGAGACTGTGGGTTCGATTCCCACCGCCGCCGGGCACCCACTGGTTCAAACGGGTGCAAGCGTACCCCGGCCTGGCGTTCGGCTTCCTTCAGGGGTGATACGCTTGGGAAAGGAGCCTGCGCCCTGAATTGCCGTCGAAACCAACGTGATCACGGAAAACAAGTGATGTCTGGACCGCTCCCATGGCGGTCATTTCCCATGTGGCACCCCAAGCACCTATTGAGGTGGGGGCACCTTCGGGTTGAGGTCAAACACCCCTTTCCAAGCGTTGAGGTCCCAGTTACGTTACGTGTTGCTCTACAGCACTAATTAAACCTAATTTTCACATCGCAGTTATTTTTACACCAGCTTAATCCTGTCAGCACACGGTTTAGTGGGCAAAAAAGCAAAATTGCGCGTAGATATTGTCAAATAATTGCAACGAACTCGAAGAGCACGCGCAACGCAAGGGATACTAACCGCCGTGCGCGAGTGGCTGGCTACGCTAAAAAAGGCGTGACGTGTAAACCAAAATACAACAGCGAAAAAGAAAAACTTCCACACACAGGGGGTCGCAAACCTTATATACCAAGCATCAAAGCGCAAAAAATAGTGCTTATTTCAAGCATACACACGGCATATTAAATGTGATTGAATTAGGCAACTTGGGGGCATGTTCCCGGCGCCATACATTTATGACTTGGACCTTCGATGAGTTAACGGCTATTGGTTATAAAGATGTGCAGATGCGATACCGATAAAAAAATCCTCATCAAGGCAAAGCACTTGGAAGTGCGCCGCGAGTAACACCATTTCTGAACGCAAGCGTAGCTGAGTCTCAGCTCGTGTGATTCAATATGGCGGCGCCAGCGGGGTTTTCTCCACCCTGAACGGCGGCGCTGGGCATCGAGGCACCCTAGCTGCAGCCAAGCCGAACATAATCTGGACGCGAGCGAGCGGCGCTTTCGCGCGCGTTGGGGGGAGAGTGTCAGCACCTCTCCTTATTCTTACACCGTGGTCTCCTGGAAAGAATAAAGCTGTGTCATCTGCATACATTAGGATGTTTGAGTTCTGTAGAGAATTAGGGAGGTCATTAATATACAACGAGATTAATATGGGACCGAGCACAGAACCTTGTGGGACTCCACTGGTGAGTGTGCTGTATGTAGAAAAAGAGTCACCCATTACTACCATTTGTTTTCGTGAGGATAAATAGCTGGAAAAAAATTCGAGGGAGTTATTTGTAACTCCATAACTTTCTAATTTTTGCAATAGTATAGAGTGGGAAACCGTATCAAATGCCTTTTTTATATCCAAAAATATTCCTATATTAGTTTATTTTGATGAAGTGCAGAATTTATTAATTGCGTAAGTGTCAAGACTGCAGTTGATGTCGACCTGGAGGGAACAAAGCCGTGCTGCTGCGGGCAAATTACATTGTTTTCGTTTAGAAATTGCTTCAATCGGTTGGAAATTAGTTTTTCACAAACTGTGTTTATCACACTCAGAACTGAAATTAGCCTATAATTCTTTGGTTGGTTCGAATCTCCGGACTTGTATACGGGAACGACTTTGGCTCTTTTTAATATATCTGGATACGAGCTAGAAGCAAACTCTAGATTGAATACATGGCATATGGTAGTGCAGATAATGTCCATATTGTCTTTTAAAACCCTAGTGGGTATACCATCATGACCAGCCGCTTTATTTAGTGGCATTTTATTTATCGTTGATATAACTTCGTTGAGTTATTTCTTCTAGGTGAAAGCCGTTTTCAGCTATCCTAGGTAGGACAAGTGTGGGCTTACTGGATAAAAATGATTAGCTAGATTCATTCCTATGTTTGCAAAATAATAATTAAAATCATTAGCTACTTGCGTCGACGGTTTCTCAGGTTGAATGCTCTGGATTTTGCCTTTGCCTATAACTTCTTTTATGATTTCCTATATCCTTTTTGTGTTACCGCTCTCGTTCTTAATAAGGTTAGTATAGTATTGCTTTTTCGATTTTCTAATCATACTAACTGAGCTATTTCTCAAGTATTTAAAGCTCTCCCTATAATTTGAATTTGATTTATTGCGTTTCCATTTACGGTAAAACGAGTCTTTCTGTTTTAATGTTTCCAGTATAGTATTGGTTATCCAAGGACACACTGGTCGCTCGTAATTGTGGTGCGCATATACTCTTGTAGATTGCTTAATGGCATTGCAGATACATTGAATAAGTGTTTCACACTGAGTATGTACATCGCACAAATCAAATATTTTCTGAAAATCTACACATTGAAGCAATCGTCGTACTTCTGCATAAATTACACAAGTAGATCTTCTATCCCGTGTATTACGCAAAGCGGACATGTATTTTCAAGATAAGAAAAGAAACGTGGGGTTGTGATCCGCAATGGTAACATTGTAGACACCTGCTGATACACTAAACTCAGAATTACACAATATGTGTTCAATAAGAGATTCGGAGTGGTTTGTAATACGTGTGGGAGAAAAAATGACATTTTTTAGATTGAGTGATTCAAGTAAGAACATGTAATCATAGCAATTCTGTTTCAAAAGGTCAATATTGAAATCTCCGCAAACGATTATAGGGTCCTCTGAGGAAAGAAGGGGTAAGATTATTTTTTCCATGCTTGTAATAAAATCGTTCATGTTTGATGAAGGTGGCCGGTACACGACTCCTACTGTGGCACCGCATTTCAACTTAACAAATATAGTTTCAGCATGTGATTGACAAATTGTGCTTTGTGGGAGCGTAACACACTTAATGTCACTTTTAATAAATAGTGCCACTCCTCCACCTCGGGTTGTCCCCAGTCTTGGTTGCGACACTGTAAGATAACCCGGTAGCCGGACTGTCTCACCTGTTTTTAGCCATGTTTCTGTTATGGCTATAATATCATAAGTAAAAGTATGCTGCGATAAGTATGCTGATAGGACTTCTAAATTTTTCCAATACTGCGTAAGTTACAGTGTAAAAGTGAAAAATGATCTTGTTTACGATGTAAATCTTCAATTTCATCAAGGTCATAAACCATTAAAGCAAAGTAACGTTGTTACCAGGGGTGCCAATTCCAACTGCTATACAATCTGAGCAAAATCTTCGGTGCTTGTAATGTGCACCACACGGGAGTTTTCGGATTTCCTCATTAGAATTTTTCCATCCGACACCCATGCGAATTTCCAGTCTTTTTCTCGTTTTGCTTTCAGTGCAAGCAATAAGAAACTTGATTTGCTTGACACAAATGTTCATTTATGAAGATAGGGCTGACTTCACAATCAAAACCCAGGTGACTCGTGTTAATTCTTTGTTTTTTTTGCCTTTTTCAGAATTTTGTCCCTAATATTTCGAGAAGCAAGATTGACAATGATGTTTGGTGCAGTTGTATTATTTTTTGTGGGAACGCGGTGTATCACATCAATGTCAGAGTCTTTAATTTCTACGTTCAAGCAGGTTGAGATGGTTTGCATTGTGGTACCGAGGCTCTCTCCAGCCTTAATTGGAATACCCTTGATTTCCAGGTTACAACTACGACTGTATTGTGCAAGGGCAGTCAATTCTTGTTTAACTTCCTTCAGTTCTTTTGTCAGGCGGCTGTTCTCTTTTCTTATTTCAATGTTGTCCGACTTGACTGCAGCAACTTCCAATTTAAATTCTTCGAAATTCTGATTAATGAAGTTCATTGCTGATTTCACTGATTCCATTTCGTTCTCAATCACTTTGATGAGATCACGTTTTATATCTTCATGATTCTTCTCAAGTCGTGCAGTCAATTCACACATTGCCTTAGCCAGCTCTTTTACAGTACTTATTTTGACAAATTTTACTCAGAGAGCAG
This sequence comes from Dermacentor silvarum, assembly GCF_013339745.2. Lineage (NCBI taxonomy): Eukaryota > Metazoa > Arthropoda > Arachnida > Ixodida > Ixodidae > Dermacentor > Dermacentor silvarum. The sequence continues at coordinate 36,185,835 of NC_051156.1, forward strand.
TCCAAGAGCTACAGTGCGCGCTAATAGAGCGTTTCAAAATGCTTCAGCACATACCTGCGTGAAGCAAGGTTTGCGGTTAGATGCCGTCCTATCCTGCAGCTGCCTGGACTGCTCTCGAATGATGCTTTTCCCTGGTCAGTTCACTGCTTTTATAGTCCTGGGATGACGTCACGGTTCCGTCCAGGGGCGTTGTCTGCAGCCTCCAGAGTTGTATCCAACTTGATAAGCGTATCGATGCGCTGACACGGGCGAGACAAGTCGCGATGCGGCGGTGATGTGAAGTAGGTACACTGGCCTCGATGCAGACGGATTCCCTGGATGTTGCCGTGGAATGCACTGCGTGAAGCAAGGTTTGCCGTTAGATGCCGTCCTATCCTGCAGCTGCCTGGACTGCTCTCGAATGATGCTTTTCCCCGGTCAGTTCACTGCTTTTATAGTCCTGGGATGACGTCACGGTTCCGTCTGGGGGCGTTGTCTGCAGCCTCCAGAGTTGTATCCAACTTGATAAGCGTATCGATGCGCTGACACGTGCGAGACAAGTCGCGATGTGGCGGTGATGTGAAGTAGATACACTGGCCTCGATGCAGACGGATTCCCTGGATGCTGCCGTGGAATGCACTGCGTGAAGCAAGGTTTGCGGTTAGATGCCGTCCTATCCTGCAGCTGCCTGGACTGCTCGCGAATGATGCTTTTCCCCGGTCAGTTTAGTGCTTTTATAGTCCTGGGATGACGTCACGGTTCCGTCTGGGGGCGTTGTCTGCAGCCTCCAGAGTTGTATCCAACTTGATAAGCGTATCGATGCGCTGACACGTGCGAGACAAGTCGCGATGTGGTGGCGATGTGAAGTAGATACACTGGCATCGATGCAGACGGATTCCTTGGATGTTGCCGTGAAATGCACTGCGTGAAGCAAGGTTTGCGGTTAGATGCCGTCCTATCCTGCAGCTGCCTGGACTGCTCTCGAATGATGCTTTTCCCCGGTCAGTGCACTGCTTTTATAGTCCTGGGATGACGTCACGGTTCTGTCTGGGGGCGTTGTCTGCAGCCTCCAGAGTTGTATCCAACTTGATAAGCGTATCGATGCGCTGACACGTGCGGGACAAGTCGCGATGTGGCGGCGATGTGAAGTAGATACACTGGCCTCGATGCAGACGGATTCCCTGGATGTTGCCGTGGAATGCACTGCGTGAAGCAAGGTTTGCGGTTAGATGCCGTCCTATCCTGCAGCTGCCTGGACTGCTCTCGAATGATGCTTTTCCCCGGTCAGTTCACTGCTTTTATAGTCCTGGGATGACGTCACGGTTCTGTCTGGGGGCGTTGTCTGCAGCCTCCAGAGTTGTATCCAACTTGATAAGCGTATCAATGCGCTGACACGTGCGAGACAAGTCGCGATGTTGTGGCGATGTGAAGTAGATACACTGGCCTCGATGCAGAGGGATTCCTTGGATGTTGCCGTGAAATGCACTGCGTGAAGCAAGGTTTGCGGTTAGATGCCGTCCTATCCTGCAGCTGCCTGGACTGCTCTCGAATGATGCTTTTCCCCGGTCAGTTCACTGCTTTTATAGTCCTGGGATGACGTCACGGTTCCGTCTGGGGGCGTTGTCTGCAGCCTCCAGAGTTGTATCCAACTTGATAAGTGTATCGATGCGCTGCCACGTGCGAGACAAGTCGCGATGTGGCAGCGATGTGAAGTAGATACACAAGCCTCGATGCAGACGGATTCCCTGGATGTTGCCGTGGAATGCACTGCGTGAAGCAAGGTTTGCGGCTAGATGCCGTCGTATCCTGCAGCTGCCTGGACTGCTCTCGAATGATGGCGGTATAAGGTGCCGTCCTGGAGGAAGAACAAGTGGAGTGAAGGGTCGGTGTGGCAGAGTTGAGACTGTCGATGATAGACCGTAAAGCCGAGTCGTGGCGTTGTTCGTCCCGTATATTAACGAGGTCCGAGATAGACAAGACGCAGGCGTCGGTGTCTTGCTCGGTGACGTCAGGGGAATCCACGGGATACCGTGATAGACAGTCGGAAACTTCATGAAGCTGACCGGAGCTGTGCGCTACCGAAAACGAGTATTCTTGAAGGCGCAGAACTCAACGACCGAGGCGGCCTGTAGGGACTTTGAGCGAAGAAAGCCAACAGAGGGCATGACGATCAGTCACGGTGGTAAAGGTACGGCCAAACAGGTAGGGACCAAATTTAACGACAGCCCAGACAAGAGCAAGACTCTCGTTCCGTGATAGAGTAATTCTTCTCCGGTGCAGATAGGAGGCGGCTAGCGTACGCAATAACACAGTCGAGGCCGCCCTGACACTGAGCGAGGACGGCACCGATTCCATGGCAGCTGGCATCTGTGCGAAGTTCCGTCGCTGCAGTGGGATCAAAATCCACTAAAATAGGAGAAATCGTGAAGGCATCGATAAGCGCCGAAACGGCAGCAGCTTGGGGCGAGCCTCATGTAAACGCAACGTCTTTTTTGAGGAGCGCAGTAAGGGGACCCGCAATGTCGGCGAAATTACGAATAAAACGTAGGAAATAAGAAGCACAATCCTATGAAATTGCGTACGTCTTTAGCCGAACACGGTACAGGAAAATGCTTCACGGCGCGAACGTTTTCAGGCTCGGGCTGGACACCCGCCGCGTGGACGAGATGGCCGGTTATTTTACGGCGTCCGAAACGGAATTTTTAAACTGGAGACCGGCATTGCGGAATACCTCGATAATGGCGGAGAGGCGCTGAAGATGGCTGTAAAATGTTGGCAAAAAAACAATGACATCGTCAAGGTAGCACAAGCAGGTTGACCAATTGAAGCCACGAAGAAGCGCATCGATCCTGATTGAAGCCTGATTGTGGCCGGCGCATTGTAAAGACCAAAAGACATCACTTTAAAGAGATAGAGGTCATCTGGAGTTATGTATGCAGTTTTTTCACGGTCCAGAGGGTCAACAGCAATCTGCCAATAATCTGAGCGAAGGTCAATAGACGAGAAATATTGGGCGCCGTGAAGACAGTCAAGTGCGTCGTCTATACGGGGCAAGGAATAAAGACAATTTTTCGTTATCTTGTTGAGGTGTCGATAATCAACACAAAATCGCCAAGTGTTGTCCTTCTTCTTGAACAGCACAACAGGAGCGGCCCAAGGACTAGAGGACGGTTTCTCGGCAAGAAAGTTTCTTTTATTTCTTTCTTCATTGCTAATGATGATAGTTTCTTGATACGAACCACAAATTACGGCTGGCTTAAACAGCTTCGCTGTTAAAACGTGGAAAGTTGCCTCAAGGACGACGCCCAAATCCAGTGCTCCAGTTTGAAGGCGACGGCCAGCTACTGCGGCAGTGACGGCCAATGTGTCCAACGCGAGTGCAGTTGAAACATATGGGTTGGTCGTCTGCCATCCTCCAGTCAGCCGGGTTTCTGTAGCGCGAACGGTAGACCTGGTTCTGGGTGACATTTGCAGTGATACGTTCAGGTGCATGGATGGAACAGACGGCCGATGACAATCCCATGTTTGCGAACTCCTGGCGGACGACTGCTGGTATACGAATGACACGTTGGGCAGGTTGGCTGACTGAACGTCTGGAAGAACGGTCGTAGGAGCTATTCCCTCGAGCTGGCGGCGGACAATGCGCGTTACATCTTCTCACGCGGTAGCCTATGCAGGCATCGGTAGGTCTTCGCATGATGATGTGGTGGCGGTGTTGGGTAGCCGAAGGAACTGTCGGGTGATGCGCTGACTCTTCGCTTGTTCAAATCTACCGTCGTACAGTCCTTAAATACAAGTATATTAAACGCGTCTTCGGCGCTTCATTTCAAAATGTGCGAAATCTTGTCAGCTTCTGTCATTTTTGCGTCAGCTTTTCGACAATGGCCAAGTACATCCTGCATGTACGAAATGTACGATCCTATGGTCGTCTAGATACGGGATCCCAGCTCCTTTTTATCGGCCTGCTGACGACCATATGGTCTGCCTAACACCTCACACTGCTTCGCCTTGCAAGTGTCCCAACTTGTAAGATCGTCATGCGTCCGGTACCACACGCGCGCCGTTCCTTTCAGATAGAATATCACGTTGTCTAACACCACCGCGCGTCCCACCTGTTGTGGTCGCTGACGCGCACGTACATGTCGATCCACTCTTCGACATCCCAGCCATATCCGTGCCAGAAAAGGTTCCCGGGTCTCGTGGGTGCAAAAGAATCACAGGAGCCGGTGGCTGCTGCACCGTCGGCAGGTCGCTGGTCATCGCGGAGCAACCACGATGGAGACCGCTTCGAATTTCTGTGCTTGGTCGACGGAGCAGGCATATTGGCACGTTTACCCAGCACGTGCACCAAAACGATGTTACGCAAATAACGTTTATTTAGAAGTTATAACTATATAGAAGGTAACAACAGCCATAAGCAGCCGCGACTGATGCAAGGTTGCCGCTCGCCTCTGGCCACTATGTCGCTGTCGTCTTCGTCCGACCGACAGTAGCAGCGCCTTTACTGTCTCGTGGCAATATATCATCATTTGGTCTACGCGTTCGTTGACCGTTTCTGGGACTAAGACGTAATAGACACATGACTGCCTATTTCCGCGATGCCACGTTACCTGTCCATGATATTTATTATAGCGTAAGCTGTTATGGACTCATTCCAATAGCTTTTCTGGTCGCGATGATGCCTCCGCCGCCCCTAAGCGTAACCGCTATCGCCGGAAATACGAAAAAAAGTACCCGCTCTCCGCCGGGATCGAACCCAGGCCCGCTGCGTGGGAGTCGGATACTTTACCACTGAGCCACGCAAGTGCTTGCTATCAGACAGAAGAAAAATTTCCTTGATACGCGCCCTATAGGCCGGCGCACAGGCGCAGACGACCCGAGCCTCCGCCAGTATGGTGGCGCCATCTAGTTAATGTGCCTGCTACCGCCGCGTGCGACGACATGCGATTCAGACGCGATGCGATTCAGACGAGGCGCGCAATCAACGCTATCCCGATGTTAGATGTGCGCCACGTATTCTGGATGCTTCTTCGATACACGTTATGACGTTTCCTCACAAGATACGAACCGCTGCTGAAGTAGCGAATCATACAGCTACGTGCGCGGCTACAACCAGGCATCATCGGACTCAGCATACTGCTGTGCAGAGAGCATTGCAAGCCGCAGGTCGCCGTCGACGCCGACGCCGGGCGGACAGTTCAGATCGTTCTCGTCAAAATCAAGGCGAAGACACTTTGCCGCGAAGACCTTGTTGTGCGTGGTGCCGAAATTGGAGCTACTCTTGTGCCGCTCAACCAGCTTGCGCTGTGACTGTGCTGCGTGTGCCGCGCAGGCCTGTGACTTTTCTTCCTGTAAGGTTCGGTTCACATCACAGATCCAGCAGTAGAGAAGCGTTGTAATCAGTATACTCCTCTAAATCATCCACGTGCGCGTTGATATCTCCCACTAATATCACCTCGACCGATTTCATGAGCTCATTAATATCGCTTTTAATGCAATCAATCAATTACTTATTTTAACAGCGAAGCTGTTAACGTCAGCCATAATTTGTGGTTCGTATCAAGAAACTGCCGCGCCGTAGCCATGGCAACCAGGCGACGCCACACAGACCCGACTCCGCCGAGCTCCCGCCAACTGCGCGCTACAGCGCATGTGCCGTGACGTCATCTCGACGAGTCCGCGCTCGCTGCCCGAAATAAATAAATAAATAAAACAAAACGACCGTTCCTGGCGAGGCAGGATTCGAGCCCATGTACCCACGGTCCGAAGGCGAGCGTCACAACTACTGCGCTATACACCCACTTTTTTGTTTATTACATGGGAGCAGAATCGTCGAACAAGGCAGAATCGCAGAACAAGGCGCTACAGGTACATATTCAAAAGTCGGGCAAGCATGTGCAAGCGTCCAATAAAGGCATCCAGTCCGTCGCTGTTTCTTGAGCAGCGTACACACTACGAACGTAGGCAGCAGATTCCCGAAAAAACGACCGAGTGCTACGCGGTGGTTCAGCGTGCCTGCCACACATTCTACTGCGCCAAAGACTATGTAGACCAAGTACTATGAACATTTCATATGGTTGTTACACGGATCTTTAAAAGGTAAGAAACAAATAATGTATGGTGTGATGTCTAAATCTTTATGAAGTATTCTTTGGAGAATGTCCCAGAAGAACACGGCATCCCTACAATTGACGAAACAGTGATCAATCGTTTCAGCATGTGGACACAAACGGCAGTTTGCAGACCACGGCACGAAACAGCCCCTTTTTTCTAACCAGATTTTGACAGGAAGGGTTGCCGAATGTAAGTTAAAGAAAAATGTTTTCCTCCCTGGAGGAATGATAATTCTACGGACACGCTTAAGTAAATCTAAGTAGCAGCATTTCAAATAAGGCGCACGATAAGGGGGAACAGGAAACAATGTGTCTATCAGTGCAGCAGACATTTCTTTACGGGATGCAGTGAAAATAAAATCCAAGCTAAAGCGAGCTTTAAGAAAGTGAAAGCCTTCAACAAACCCTTTCAAGAAGCACCAAGGAGCAGGTGGTGCATCACTGACTCATGACGACACAACTATCTCTGGAAGGTAATTTATTATTCGAAGTTGCAACATCTCTCTTAGAAAAGGACTGTTTACGGCACGAAAGAAGAATAACCGTGAGACAAGTTGCCTAACAAAAAGTTGAACTAGCCGAAGACCACCACTCTCAAGAGGAAGAAAAAGGTTATCACGCCGCATGGCCTCAACGCGTGAGCTCCATACATAGGTAGCAAACACACGATGGAAAGCTTGCAACCTAAGTCGCGAGAAGTGCAATACCTGCAGGACATACATAAGTCGCGCTGCTAGAAACAGATTGCAAGCTTCAGCCCGGCTAAATATGGACAACTGCCACCCCTGCCAGTTGTTAACCTTACGTTGTACTTCTGCAACTTCCGCTGACCAGTGTGGATTACTATTGCGATATTGAGAGAGGGGTACACCTAAGTACTTAAAATCTTGCCTCCACTGAATAACTGCAAAGTGAGTTGGCATTGTACACCACAGACCGAACCAAAATCCTGAACTCTTCTCCAAGTTCACAGTTGCACCAGAAGCTGAGCAAAACTGCTGCGTTATGGCAAGGGCAGTCTCCACACTTGTCAGCGCAGAAGAAGGCTATGTCATCTGCATAGGCAAGTACCCGGACCTCATTGAATAACAGTTTGAACCCGTGAAAGGTATGATCCTTCAAAATTCGTGCACAAAGCGGTTCCAGGTACAAAGCGAATAATAGAGGAGACAAGGGACAACCTTACCTTAGAGATGCCCTGAGGTAGATAGATTGAGATAGACAGCCATTAACTATTAGCGTTGTTGTGCCATTAGCATAACAAATGGAGATGCCTTTAAAAGGAAGAGATCCAATGTTTATGTGCTATAAAACACTAAACAAGAAGCAGTGATTAACTTTATCAAATGATTTTACCAAATCAACCTGACCTATTGCAACCTGACCCGCACTGTCTCTCACACACTCTAGCACGTACAGACCGTGCAACGTGGATATTTGTCTGAATTGATCTTCCTCTAATGCCACATGTTTGATGGTCTCCCACCAATGATCGAATTACTTCTTAAAGGCGACTAGCTAATATCTTAGCAAATATTTTATAATCCACGTTGCAAAGCGATATGGGGCGATATCCCTCAACTTTCTGCAATTTTGTTGCATCACTGCTTTTTGGGATAAGTACTGCGTGCCCTTAATAGAGGGTGGCAGGTAGGTATCCAATCCTGTAAGCTTCTTCATAAACTTTAAGCAGAAAGGGAGCCAATATAGAGCAAAATCTCAGATAAAATTCCGCACTCAAGCCATCAGGGCCAGGAGTTTTCTCTTTAGTTAGCGAAGCAATTCTTGCTTCCACTTCCTTGATACTTATCTCTCTATCAACGTCGTCGCACTCTTCTTGACTGAGCTGTGACAGCAACGAAATAAAATTTTCCGTTCAATCAATCATTCAATCAATCAATCAATAAAATTTTTATTATTTCACAAAAAAGCTTTTGCAGATAGAAGTACACAGAAAGAGGTCCCACAGTAAAAACTGAATTGGGACCTCCTGTTCATGGTTAACATAAAAGTCACAATTGCAAGAACGGTAGCTGAATGAGTACAATTGCAAAAATGATAAATAATAATACAGGTATAAGTAAATAACAATAGTAATAGAGAACAGTGTATCGGAAGTAAGTAATATAGTGAAACTAGGTAAAACTAACCTATATGTGGAGGAAAATGAAAAGGAAAAAAACAAAAATTTAAAAAACAACTTAAGCAACATGTTGACGTACATAAAAACGGTAGGTATAAAACGAAATCAGGTTATACAGCACACTATGTCACATACATATCACATAACAAAAAAATTTCAATTCATGTCAAAACCTATGGGCTTTCTGTAGTTTTATGACAAGTGGTATGCGACGTAGCGTTAACACGACCTTTAATGCGCCGCGAAGACGTGGCGGATCGATCACACTCAAGGCACAGATCAGTCTCAAGATGAGTCCCCACAAGCGATGAAGACGAAGAAGCCGATATGATGACGAACATGTGCAGCCAACGAAGAAGTGACTGAGAAATGCCCACACTAATTTCCCCCGCGTGCGAGCGGCGAGCCTGGCCGCAACTGAAAGGGGCGGCGAACGCCTTGTGAAAGACTTCATGCGAGAGACGTGGACAATCTCGGCAGCGCGACAGCGGCGGTCAGTGGGAACCACAATAGGTTGGACGAGATAATTAACGGGAGAAGTCTGCTCCAAGACTCTGTATGGGCCTATGAACCGAAACTGAAACTTGTCGCACAAGCCAGGAGTGCGAACTGGTGTCCGGAGTAGCACATCATCGCCCGGGCGGAAGAACATTGCGCGATGGGATGCGTCATAGAGGTCCTTGCGGTCCTGTTGCCATGCTTCAGTGTTGATGCGGGCGAGCTGTCGACAGTGGAGGAGGCGTGATATATATTGTTCACAAGAGGATGCAGCTGGAGTGACAGGGGCAGAGAAGAAGGAGACGTCAAGAAAATAAGAGGGCGAACGGCCATAGACGAGGTAGAACGGAGAGTAACCACTTGTGCGTTGTACGGCGGTATTGTACGCAAAAGTCACGAATGGCAAAATTGCGTCCCGGTTTGTGTGGTCTGGTTGAATATACATGGCTATCATGTCGGAGAGCGTGCCATGAAAGCGCTCAGTTAGTCCGTTGGTTTGAGGGTGGTAACTCGAGGTTGTCTTGTGGGTGGTGCCAGAGGCTCGGAGCAATTCAGCTACGATTTGTGAAAGAAATGCCTTTCCACGGTCGCTCATGATGACACGAGGAGCACCGTGACGCAGGATTAATGCTTGAAGTATAAATGCAGCCACTTCAGAAGCCGACGCCGAAGTCACGCAAGCTGTTTCGGCGTAACGTGTCAAGTGGTCGACGGCTGTCACTATCCATCGATTGCCGGTGAGAGTCGTGGGAAGGGGACCATACAGATCAATACCAACGACTTCGAATGGTGCCGATGGACACGGGACTGGTTGGAGCTCTCCGCTTTGACCTGATGTTGGTAGCTTTCGGAGCTGTCAAATGAAGCAGGAAGCGACGTACCGCGCTACACTAGTGGATAAGCCAGGCCAGTAGAAGCGACCTTTGATGCGGTTGTATGTTTTCTGAAAACCAAGATGACCAGCAGTCATGTCGTCGTGGTAGGCGTTAAGAACATTACCGCGTAGAGAGCGAGGCAGAACAGGCACCCAGCGTTGACCATCAGGGTGATAGATATGGCGGTACAGGGCGCAGTTGTCGAGCTTGAATTGCGTGGGCTGTCGACGAAGGCGAGCGTTGGGCGGGCGCGCAGTTCCCTGAATGCGGTCTATGATGCGTCAACAGTAGGGGTCAGCGAGTTGGTGAGATATGAGCGATCCATGGTCATCAGAAGGAATCTTGTCAATAGCGGTTAAGGACAACACATGCGGGGAAGGACGGTCCGAAAGCTTGTCGCGGAAGGCAGGAGCGGAACCATGGCATGGCTTCGTAGGAAGCCGGCAGCGAGAAAGCGCGTCTGCGTCCTGATGCTTTTTGCCAGACTTGTAGATAATAGTGAAGTCGTATTCTTGCAGACGGATAATCCAGTGACCAAGGCGTCCAGTCAAGTTCTTGAGCGTGGAAAGCCAACATAAGGCATGGTGGTCCGTAACGATGGTAAAATGGCGGCCGTGAAGATACGGTCGAAATTTCTGTACCGACCAAACGACAGCTAAGCACTCCTGTTCAGTGATGGTATAATTCTTCTCGGTGTTCGTCAGTACGCGGCTTGCGTAAACGACGACCCTCTCACGTGAAGACTCATCTCGCTGTAGGAGAATACCACCGATTCCATGACCACTAGCGTCCGTATGCAGGAGTGTGGGTGCGGTTTCATCGAAATGGCGAAGTACTGGTTCAGATGTGAGGGCGTTTTTCAGATGGGTAAACGCTGATTCGCATTCGGGAGACGACTCAAAGGCAACGCCAGAACCGAGTAACTTGTGCAACGGTGCAGCTATTGAGGCGAAGTCACGTATAAAGCGGCGAAAATAAGAAGCGAGGCCAAGGAAACTGCGCCATTCTTTGGCCCTTTCGGGGCGAGGGAAGTGAAGAACCGCTGAAACCTTATCGGGATCTGGACGAATGCCGTCCTTGCTCACAATGTGACCCAAGACTTTAATTGTCTTGCTAGCAAAACGGCACTTTTTCGTGTTCAGCTGTAGGCCAGCGTTGGCAAGGCACGTGAGAACTTCGGCCAGGTGTTGCAGGTGTTGAGAGAAGGTGCAAGAGAAAACAACGATGTCGTCCAGATAGCACAGGCAAGTCTTCCACTTCAGGCCACGCAGAATGGTGTCAATCATGCGTTCGAATGTTGCGGGTGCATTGCAGAGTCCGAATGGCATTACATTGAACTCGTATAGCCCATCTGGTGTTGAAAACGCTGTTTTTTCTTTATGGTCTTCATGCATAGGCATTTGCCAGTAGCTCGAACGCAAATCAAGACTCGAGAAGTACTCGGCATTCTGCAGTGAATCCAAGGCATCGTCTATGCGACGCATAGGGTATACATCTTTTTGCGTGATCTTATTGAGTGCCCGGTAATCGACGCAAAACCGCACAGAGCCGTCTTTTTTCCGAACTAGAACGACTGGGGATGACTAAGGACTAGCGGAGGGGCGTATATTCTTCCGTTGCAGCATGTCGTCGACGTTTTCTTCAATGACTTTCCGCTCGGCAAGAGAGACGCGATATGGTCGACGGCGAACAATGGACCCGCCATCTGTCTCCATCCGATGCGTGATGACGGAAGTCTGTCCCAATGAAGAGGCATGCGCGTCAAACGAAGCTTCATAATTTTTCAGCAAGCAAGCAACTGTTGTGACTGTGAAGGGGTCAGGTCGGAACTGATGGCAGCTTCAAGGGCAGAGAAAGATGCGGAACGCCCAACAGAAGGAGCTTCAGAGGAAGCCGCTTCAACAGAAACAACAGAGAGATGCTCGGATTTAGTGACGTAAGCCAACGTAGTGCCCTTAGGGATCAGAAGTCTTTCGGATGTCGGGTTGGTAGCGCAGACGAATGCGGAACCATTCTCAAACCGGACCAGCCCTGACGCAAAGACTATCCCTCTTATGAGACAGTTCGCAGATGGTTGTACGAACACGTCACCATGTTCAATGACATCCGACGCGATTGCAACAATTCTCTGACGGCAAGGAAGTAGAACGGTGTCTACTGCAGCAAGCAAGCGAAGCGGTGAGTCATCTGTGTGAAGTAATTGTGCGGTGTCGGCCATGTGGAGAACACGTTTCCGACAGCAGATGGAAGCGGACGCCGTAGGAAGAAAATCCCATCCTAATATCAGCTGCTGGGTACACGAACTTAGCACTGCGAATTGTATATAATTCAGAATTCCATCAATGTAGACACGAACAGTGCACATGGCGGCAGGTCGAATGGCGTTCCCTTGAGCAGCGAGTAGCGTAGGTCCATCATAAGCAGTGGTGACTTTCCTGAGTCGCGAACACAAATCACGGTGAATAATTGACAAACTAGCACCTGTGTCTATTAAAGCTTCCGCGTGCACTCCTTCAACGAAAACAGATAGCATATTATGAGGACACGCTGGAGCAATTTCTGTCCTGTCGAGCAATGCAGCTTTTCCTCCAAAAGCTACATAATTTAGTTTTCCGGGCGACGATCGGCGAATTGAGAAGCTGGTCGAAGTGGCGACGTAGAGCGACGAAGGGGTGACGGCGAGCGGCGTCTGGTCGGACGGTAGCTAGGAGCCGTCGCGGAGGTTGCAGGTGGCGATGGAGAGCTGTCGGAACGCGGAGCATAAGGACGGCGTTGGAAAGAGGCCCCAGCAGAAAAGTCGTCCCGTTCGTAGGTGTCCAATCCGCGACGCTCGTCTTGCTGCCGCTTGTGACAGAAACGTGCGATGTGGCCACGATATCCACAGTAGTAACATATAGGTCGTGTTGGACGCCATGGTAGAAAGTAAGGTTGGTGAGGTGTGCTGGTAGACATCGAAGCCAAGTGCGTCTGCGTTGGTTTAGGAGGCATCGATGGCACGAGGGCTGGGGTAACTGCGGCTACCTGCGCGTACGTTGGTGGCGGCCTAGGGACTAGAGGGTCCGTATACGCAGTACCCGCCATAGACGCCAACTCCTCCTTGACAACGTCACGCAAAGTGGTATTGGGGGCGTGGGCAGGAATGGGACCTGCCGAGAAGCCAAGAGACTGCAGCTCTTCTCGTATGATTGCGCGGGACATTGCGCGCAACGAGGAATCTGCGGTAGGGTTGTTGTCAGGGGTGTCCGGGGGTGGCAATCGGACAGATTCGAGTTCGTCGAGGCGCTGGCACGTAGCGACAAAGTCAGCGACGGTAGTCAACAACGCATTGAAGTCAACACGTCAACAACAAGTCAACAACAAGTCAACAACGCATTGAAGGCGAGAGGCCCAATGCCTTTGAGTATGTGGCGTACTCTGTCTAATTCGGCCATGGAAACGTTGACGCGCCGACAGAGAGCGAGGACATCCTTTATATACGAGGTATATGACTCGCCGAGTTGTTGTTTGCGAGTGTCGAGTGCCTTCTTCGCGATGGCAGAACGAACGGCCGGAGTACCAAAAACTTGTCGGAGCTGCTGTTTGAAACTACTCCAGTCGGTGAAGTCGATCTCGAGGTTGAAAAACCAAGTCTTCGCTACGCCCGTGAGATAGAAGGAGACATGGCGTAGCTTCGCCACCTCGTCCCAGTGGTTAGCAGAACTCACCCGGTCGTAGCTGTCAAGCCAATCCTCCACATCTTCACCACGAAAGCCAGCAAACAGATGGGGGTCGTGCTGGGGCCCCCTGACGATCCAAGATGGAGAGGCTGCGGCAGGCGGAGCCGAGATACCCCGCACCTCCACCACTTGCGACGTAGCGTTAACACGACCTTTAATGCGCCGCGAAAATGTGGCGGACCGATCACACTCAAGGCACAGATCAGTCTCAAGATGAGTCCCCACAAGCGATGAAGGCGAAGAAACCGATATGATGATGAACATGTGCAGCCAACAAAAAAGTGACTGAGAATTGCCCGCAGGTAATGTATTCCATGATGATATGGCTGCAAAGTGAACGGTCTGTTTGCCATAATTAGTACGTACTTTGAGCAGAATGAAGTTATTATGCAGCGCGAAACGTGCTGGGTTGGTGTTCGTTAGAGAGGACATAGGAAATAGCGACAATGTGATCTTGTCATGTGTTTGAAAAGAAAAGTGGCAAGGTGGAACTTGCTAGGGCGGCAACGTCAAGAATGTTATTTTCTTGTAGTAACTGTTTAGCATTTGCGGTGTGTGGACTCGACATGATTACTGTAATAGCCTGGTTCTGGATAGTTTGTAAGGGTTTTAGCTGAGTAGTGTACCTGTTACCCCAGGAGGTTATGCAGTAATTAATGTGAGAGTTTACAAACGCGAAATAGAGTGAAAGCAACACAGGTCGTGAAAAGAACGGACGTTAGCTAATGATAATTCGTATTCCATAAGAGAACTTTTTATATGAGTTATATGGCGCTGAATTTTTAGGTTACAGTCAATAATAACACCTAAGTATGTGCATTCTTGACTTGCTGATAATAAATGGTTACCAATGGAAATAGGCGGAATGCATAGTGATGCTTTATTTTGGGATGAGAAGAGAAGAAATTTAGTTTTAGTGGGATTAATGGTAAGTCTATTCATTTTGCACCATCCTAACAAGTTATGAAGGTTAGTATTAAGCCTGGTTACCACCGTTGACAGACATTCATCAGAAATAATAATTGTTGTGTCCTCGGCATATAGTATACACTTAGAAGATGTAAGGCAGTTAGGTAGATCATTAATATATAGTAAAAAGAGTAACGGGCCCAAAATGGATCCTTGTGGTACACCTAAATTAGTCATTTTTGGTTTAGAATAAGGATCGGAAACACTAACAACCTGATACTTGTCTCGTAAGTAGTTGCGCAATAGTAGTAATGGAGGATCTGTTATACCTATTGAATCTACAACTATGGCTTTTTGGGCTAGTTGGTTAGATACATCAGAGGTGGTCATAGCGCTAGAAGACACGGACAAGAACGAGAGAGGACATAGCGGACATAGCGCTCGTCCTGTTCTCTCGTTCTTGTCCGTGTCTTCTAGCGCTATGACCACCTCTGATCTATTGAATCTAGTTTAACACTAAGAATCTCATGGTAAATGCTATCAAATGCCTTTAAAAAGTCTACAAATAAAGATCCTGCAAATTTACCGTCGTCAATGGCGTTCTTTAGTTGGTCAGTGAGGGATACAAGTGCTAGGTCAGTAGAGTGACCGGAGCGAAATCCAAATTGGTCAGGTGAAAGAATATTAAATTTGTTTAAATATTTTATCAATCGCTTTTCGATTACTTCCTCGATGAACTTGCTAAAGAATGGTAAAACACAGATAGGCCTATAGTTAAATGGTAATGATCGATAACCTCTCTCAAAAACTGGAGTAACGCTACCACGTTTAAGCTCGCGAGGAAAAGTGCCTGTTTTAACATGAGGTTAATAATTTCAGACAGAACAAATGATATTGATTTGGAAATTATTTAACATGACCAGGATGAATGTTATCCAGCCCAGCGCTTGTTATTTTTAAATTGTTAATTACTGATACCACCTCACCAGGAGTGGTTGGAAACATAAAAATGATTGTGCAAGGCACTTTGGTGAATATAAGTTCTGTTTTCCTTGAGTAGAGATATTAGGAAAAAAAGAATCGCTGAAAGCATCCGCAATCATAAGTGGCTCTAAATAAGTATTGCCATTGTGGGATATTTTGGCCATGTTATCAGCTCCCGGTCTCCTATTCAAAAATGAATTCACTATGTGCCATTTTTTTCTTTACATCAGAACCGCATTTAAGTATTTTTTCTTCATAATATAAGGTTTTCGCTTTTTTAAGCCGAGCAGAAAGTGAGTTGCAGAATTTCTTGTACCGCGCACGCAGGTTTATACTGTCACAGTGCGTAAGGTGGAAAGAAGAGGACATGGTGGGTGCCCTGGGAGACGACAAAGAAGATTCTGGGTTTTCGCTTCTCTGCGCAGCCATTAAAACCCATCTGTAAAACCAGTACGTTTCTTCCTTCCCGTAACATTATTGGTGGAGGTGCTGGGTAGGCGCATGAACTGCTGAACTGTGCGGCGGCTTTTCGCTTCTGCAAGGCGGCGGCATTCGTTAATGATCTCATTGACTGTTGTGATGTTCTTATACACGAGAAGGTTAAACGCGTCGTCTGCTATGCCTTTTAAAACGTGACTGACCTTGTCTGCCTCTGTCATGTTTTTATCCACCTTGCGGCAAAGAGCCAAGACGTCCGGGATGTACGCCACGTAAGATTCAGTGGACGTCTGTGCACGGGTCCCAAGGTCCTTCTGAGCAGCACGTTGGCAGCCGATGGGCTTGCCGAACAAATCACGAAGCTTCTGTTTGCATTGTTCCCAACTGGTAATCTCTTCTTCATGTGTCTCGAACCACACTCGTGCCGTTTTTTTTTGAGGTAGTATATTACGTTGGCCAGCATAAGCGTGTTATCCCACCTGTTGCTGGCGCGGACCCTTTCGTAATTTGCCAACCAGTCATCGACGTCAACGTTGTCAATCCCAGAAAACATGCCAGGGTCGCGGGGCTGGGTTAGGATGACCGTCGGTGGCGTCGACGGGGCCGCGGTTGAAGACTCCCCTTCGGATGACATGACAGCCAGGTTACGTCCGCTGCGGAGCTCCGTCTTGCGCAAGTGAGTACCCAGCACGTCCACCAATAATGTTACGGGAAGGAAGAAATCTGCTTCTATTGTGGACGTGTGGGCCACATCTCTCGCCATTGCCAAAGTTCCTGGCCGGCCCTCTCTCGACCAAGCTTTCCCGCCAACCGCCGCTCCCCAATGAATCCTCGCCCGCCTGCGCTCCCCACCGAGTTCGAAGATGCACCTGACAACGCCCGAGTCACTGCGACTAACCGCTCATCATCACTGCACAGTAGCCGCTCCCGTTCACCCCAGCTGCGTCGTTCTCCGTCCCCTGCTTACCGTCGCCGCTCTCCGACGGGAAACTGACTGGGGCAGCTCCGGCAGGTGACGCTGCTCTAGCACCCCGGCCTGAAATTCCTCTGTTGATCCTGCCTACTGATCGGAACCTTTTGGACGTGGATGTGGATGGTTTGCCTGTTACAGCACTCATCGACAATGGAGCGCAAGTTTCCATCATGAGTGCTAACTTTCGAACGCGCCTGAAGAAAGTCCTTACTCCTGCTCCGACTGCTACAGGTCGCCGACGGTGGAACTCCGGCTGTGCTCGGAATGTGTGCTGCACGTGTCACTGTCGCCGGACGCCACACGTCCGTTTTGCTTAGTGTGCTCGAACGCTGCCCCCACGATGTGATCCTCGGCCTCGACTTTTTGACCACCCATTCTGCTCTGATTGACTGTTCAGCCGGTGTTGTCCAACTTGATCTACCCCTTTCCATTGACCTTCCTGCTCAAGCCCCAACTCAGCTTTGTTCTGCGGATTTTATTCGTCTTCTTCCCCAAGCAGCAACCTGCATCACCGTTTTCGCCTCTCCACCTGTTCCAGACGGAGACTATGTCCTCACTCCCGCGACTTCAGTCCTGTTTTCCCACAATGTCTCCTACCCACACACCGTCATTTCTGTAGCGGCCAATCAGACCTGTCTTCCCATCCTCAATTTCGGCCAGTGCCCTCAGGTACTTCCTCGAGGGATGTCACTTGCCACGTTGTCACCGTCCCGCGAGTGCTATATTTCAGCACTATCTGTTGCGACACCTTCGACCAGTGCTCGTTCTGCGCCTTCTGGATCTGCCCCGGCCGACGACATTGCAAAGATGATGGCGCCGGAACTCGACCCCCAATCCGCCGCAGAGCTCCATGACCTCCTCGAGTTTTTCGCCGACATTTTCGACCTGAACGATCGCTCCTTGGGTCAAACTACGGTTGTGAAGCATCGTATAAATACCGGCGATGCGGCACCTGTTAGCCGACGCCCATACCGGGTGTCGGCCTCTGAGCGACAAGTTATCCAGAGCGAAGTTGACAAAATGCTTGCCAAATGCTCACTCGACTGCTACAGGTCGCCGACGGTGGAACTCCGGCTGTGCTCGGAATGTGTGCTGCACGTGTCACTGTCGCCGGAGGCCACACGTCCGTTTTGTTTAGTGTGCTCGAACGCTGCCCCCACGATGTGATCCTCGGCCTCGACTTTTTGACCACCCATTCTGCTCTGACTGACTGTTCAGCCGGTGTTGTCCAACTTGACCTACCCCTTTCCATTGACCTTCCTGCTCAAGCCCCAACTCAGCTTTGTTCTGCGGATTTTATTCGTCTTCTTCCCCAAGCAGCCACCTGCATCACCGGTTTCGGTGATGCAGGCTGAACACTCTTCCAGTCCGTGGGCTTCCCCTGTTGTGCTCGTCAAAAAGAAGGACAACAGCTGGCGATTCTGCGTGGACTATCGTCATCTAAATCAGATCACCAAAAAAGATGGATACCCGCTTCCACGGATCGACGATGCTCTGGACTGTCTTCACGGTGCCACTTATTTTTCATCAATAGACCTTCGCTCCGGATATTGGCAAATTGCCGTGGATGAAATGGCCGTGAGAAGACCGCATTCGTTACACCTTACGGCATCTATCAGTTCAGGGTAATGCCTTTCGGCTTGTGCAATGCCCCGGCAACCTTTGAACGTATGATGGACATGCTCTTGAGTGGATTGAAATGGTCCATCTGCTTGTGTTACTTGGATGACGTCATCGTATTCTCTACATTTTTGGCGGCCCTTCTTGAACGACTTTCATCTGTTCTTTCCGTTTTTCGCGCCGCTGGCCTGCAGCTCAACTCGTCCAAGTGCCACTTCGGTCACCGCCGAATAACCATGCTCGGACATCTCGTCGATTCGTCAGGCATTCGCCCCGATCCCGATAAAGTTCGTGCAGTGCAGAATTTCCCTGTACCGACCTCTGCCAAAGATGTTCGCAGCTTTATCGGTCTTTGTTCTTACTTCCGCCGGTTTGTGCAAACTTTCGCGCATGTTGCTCGTCCCCTGACTGACCTCCTCAAGAAAGATGTTCCTTTCTGCTGGGGCTCTGAACAAGCGACTTCTTTCTCGCGCCTCATCCCGCTACTCACCACACCACCTGTTCTCGCCCATTTTGACGCTTCTGCTCCGACAGAAATTCGCACTGACGCCAGTGGATACGGCATCGGCGCAATTTTAGCCCAACGCCAACGTGGGCACAACCGCGTTATCGCCTACGCCAGCCGCCTCCTCTCCCCGTCTGAGCGCAATTATTCGATTACTGAGCGGGAATATCTCGCCCTCGTTTGGGCTGTGGGCAAGTTCCGACCTTACATACATGGTCGACCATTTACGGTTATAACCGATCACCACGCCCTTTGTTGGCTTTCTTCCCTCAAGGATCCCACCGGACGCCTCGGTCGCTGGGCCCTACGCCTTCACGAATACACATACACTGTAGTCTACAAGTCGGGTCGTTTACATCAAGACGCCGACTGCCTGTCTCGTCACCCCCTTGATGCACCGAACGATTTAGTGGAGGCCGCCCCGATCTGCGTTCTCTCGCTTTCCGCCTTGAAAGACATAGGGGCTGAACAGCGACGCGATGAATGGTTACGGCAGCTTATCGAACGCCTGCTCTCTGACCCGTCTGACCCATTCCTTCACATGTTCGTACTACAAAATGACACCCTGTATCACCGCAACATGCACCCAGACGGGCCCGAGCTGCTAATCGTCATTCCGTCTCATCTTCAGCAGACTGTACTCCAGCAACTGCACGACGTTCCCACTGCTGGACACCTTGGCGTCTCTCGGACCTATGACCGAATTCGGCGACGATTTTTCTGGCCCCGTCTCAACCGCTCCGTCCATCGCTTGTCGCCGCGGGTGAGTCGTGTCAACGCCGAAAACGACCAGCTGTACATCCCGCTGGTCTGCTGCAGCCTCTGGATATACCGACCGACCCTTTTTTTCGCGTTGGCGTTCATCTTCTCGGACCATTTCCTATATCGAACGACGAAAATAAATGGATTGCCGTCGCTACGGACTATACCACCCGCTATGTCATTACAAGAGCCCTTCCCACCAGTTGCGCTACAGACGCCGCTGACTTATTGCTTCACGACGTTATCTTACACCACGGCGCACCTCGACAACTTCTCACCGATCGCGGGCGATACTTTCTTGCCAAAGTCATCGACGACTTACTTCGATCCTGTGCTACTAAACACAAGCTTACTACAGCCTACCATCCTCAAACTAACGGTCTTACTGAACGCCTGAACCGGACAATAACTGACATGCTCGCGATGTATGTTTCCTCCGATCATCGCGACTGGGACACTGCTTTACCGTTTGTCACATTTGCGTACAATTCCTCGCGCCACGACACAGCTGGTTATTTGCCCTTTTACCTTCTATATGGCCGTGAACCGATCTTGCCTTTCGAGACTCTTCTTTCGACCACACTCAACTCGCCGACGGAGTACGCTCGTGATGTCATAACCACAGCGACCCAGGCACGCCAGATTGCCCATCTTCGTCTCTATGCTTCACAGAAACGTCCGCAGTGCCGTTATGATCAGCGCCACCGCGATGTCGAATACGAACCAGGTGCTCTTGTGCTAGTTTGGTCTCCATCTCGACGTGTCGGTCTTTCGGAGAAACTCCTTTTGCGATACTACGGCCCTTATCGCATCCTCCGCCAGGTGACGCCTGTCACATATGAAGTGTCTTCACTGCATGCTACCGTGCCTTCACCTCTATCTGACGTCGTCCACGTCAGCCGCCTCAAACCGTTCCTTTCTGGAACCAGTGAGTCGCACCAGTAAGGTGCTTCTTCTGACTGGGGTAATGTCACAGTGCGTAAGGTGGAAGAAGAGGACATGGTGGGTGCCCTGGGAGACGACAAAGAAGATTCTTGGTTTTCGCTTCTCTGCGCAGCCATTAAAACCCATCTGTAAAACCAGTACGTTTCTTCCTTCCCGTAAGATTATTGAATGGTTGTCTTCTTGTTTTTTATAAAGGTTTTCTCGTGTGCGCATGGGTTTTTTTTTGAAGTTTGAAGTTTATTATTATTATTAGCAAAGTAGTGATACATAAAATGAAGGAGACGTTTTACAGACTAGGGTCCCAAAGTCCGAAGACTGTAGGGGGACCCACGATGAAGGAAGCATGTAAAATAATGCAAAGGCAAATGGCAAGACAATGTAGTATAACTAGAATAATATTATACAAAAGCTATAGCAAAACAACAAAACGATAAAACATAGTAATAAATACAACTAAATAATACAATCGCTACATCACAATTCAAAAAGGACAACATAGAATGATTATGACGATAGAAGGTGTAATTTTAAAGTTTTTTTGAACGTGTAAAGGTCAGTTAAAGACTTTATATTGGGTGGAATAGAGTTCCATAATGAAATGGCTGTGAATGAGAACGATTTTATGCCAACGATTTTATGAATGACAACGATTTTATGAATTAGTGCGAACTCGGGGAAGTAATAAACTTCCTTCTAATGCGAATCGAGTGCGGTTAGTGTTTTTAGTAAGTCATAGTTGATGAGATCAAAAGGCAGCCGACGGTTAATAATATTAAAAAACAAACAAGTACAATGAAATTCAAATAACTTACTAATACATAAAATATTATATTGTCTAAGCAATGAAATAGCGTTAGAACGACGAGGGCTGAAAGTGATAATGCGGAAGGCTTGGTTCTGTATGTGTTGCACAGATGAGATGTACGAATGATATGTGTTTGCCCAGGTAGTTATACCATAGTTAAAGTGACTATGAACAAATGAGAAGTAGAGCGATAATAATGCATTAGTGGAGAAAAATGGCCTAGCTTTAATTAATGCCCGAATACCAAAAGCAGTCTTTTTCTTAATGTCTGACAAATGTAGACCAAAATTAAGAGTTATGTTTAAACGTACTCCGAGAAAGGAAACAGAATCGCAAGCATAGATAGTATTAGGACCCATTGTTAGAGCAGCAGAAGTTAATAAATGCTTTTGAGGAGATCTGAAAATCATAAACTGAGTTTTAGAGGGGTTTATATTAGGTCATTGTTGTTACACCATGAAACTACATTGTTGAGTACAGAGTTTAGTTTTGATATTAAAGATGGAACTGTTTTGGCCTTACATGATACTGTGGGGTCATCAGCATACAACACGCAATGTGCAGAACTTATGACATCAGGGAGATAATTTATATAAACAATAAATAGGAAAGGACCAAGAATGGACCCCGCGGAATTCCTTGATTAGTAATCCTAGTGTTAGAGTAAGAGCCACCAGTAAAGACCACGTTTTGTTGGTTAAATAGGTAACTTCAGAAAGTTTAAAGGCGGTCCTGTAATACCATAGGAATCTAGCTTATTAAAAAGAATTGAGTGATTGAGCGTGTCGAAGGCTTTGGTTAAGTCCAAAAATACTGAACCCGAAGAGTTACCACTATCAATAGAATGTTTGATGAAGTCAGTCAAAGAAAGCAGAGCATGGTTAGTGGAGCTTCCATGACGAAAACCAAATTGGGAAGGCTTTATAACATTAAATTTCGAAAGGTAAGCATTAAGACGCTTTACGAACAGATACTCAATTAGTTTACTTAATGATGGAAGAATAGATATAGGCCTATAATTTTTGATAGCACCTTTATCACCTTTCTTAAAAATTGGTATGACCTTAGCAC
This sequence comes from Dermacentor silvarum, assembly GCF_013339745.2. NCBI lineage: Eukaryota > Metazoa > Arthropoda > Arachnida > Ixodida > Ixodidae > Dermacentor > Dermacentor silvarum. The sequence goes on from NC_051156.1 coordinate 36,208,171, forward strand.
GTTTTAATGAGTCAGGAAAAGAACCTTTAGAATAAATGAGATTGATTATATGGGTTAAGGGCTGAGAAATTAAATGAGCAACCATCTTTAAATGATGTGCACAAATGTTGTCCAGACCGGGAGAAGTATTTTTAAGATTGCGAATAGCTGATACTATTTCGTCAGAGGAAGAGGGGAAGAGGAAAATGAGTGAGGTAAGCGCGGCAAATTAGGTGAAGGAACATTGTTTGAACAGCTGGATGGCAAACAGAAATACTCAGAAAACGCATTAGCAATGTCGTCAGAGTTACAATAAGTAGCGTTATGGTGAGTGATTTTCGTTATAGGCGGGTTGATTGCAGGTGAATTTAAGAATTCATTAAACAGTTTCCACTGCATTTTAGGATTATTTTTATTCTTTATAAATTCTTCATTATAATAGCGTTTCTTTGCGAGTTTTACCAAAGAGTTAAGAATGTTACAATAACCTTTATAGCGAAGTGCCAAGGAATTATTAAAGGGTTGTTTCTTCACTTTCCTATAAAGATTATCCTTTTTTCTGAGACTCGTTAATAAGGCAGAGGTCATTCAAGGGTTTTGAGGCTTTTGGTACCTCTTGTTATAAGCAATGGTATGAGTGCTAGAAGAAACAGCTTCTGAGAATAAAGAGAAAAATGTATCGACTGCTGATTCTGGATCATTTTGTGAGCTAACTTTGGACCAGTCACAGTTTGAAATAGCACGGAAGAAACTTTCTTGCTCAAATCGCGTTGCAGTAAAAGCTGTGTTGATTCGAGCTACAGGGCTATCAAATGTGATGAAGATGGGATAATGATCGGTAATGTCGACATCAACTACTCAGCACACTTGAGGACTAAAGTTAGAAAAAGCATGATCTAAAAGAGTGTTAGTGCCACGTGTGTTGGATCTAGTGTGCGAGTCAATGAGGCACATTAACCCATACCCTAGAAGACAATCATTATAAGCAATGGTACTACTCGATTGAGAATCTAATAAGTTAATGTTGATGTCGCCTACCAACAATATGTTTTTGTTCTCTAATGATAGATTGTTTAGGATGGTCTCAAGAGCCGATTAGAACTGAGTAAGTGAGGAAGAAGGTGAACGATAGATGCTAGCAAGTATTAAATTTTTTTGATTATGTGTAAAATGAGGCTGCTGAATTTCTATCCAAACCGATTCACAATATGGAATGGCAATGGAGAGATCCGTTCTGCGACTATAATTAATGCCAGGAGAAATGAAAATGGCTGAGCCACCATGGGCGTCAGACGCACGGTGACAGTACTCAGATTTGTACGACGTAAAGCCATATAGATCAGCATCGGCATCCGTAAGCCAGGTTTCTGATATACATATAAATGAAAAAGGGTGTCTCGTAGAGGGAATGAAATCACTAATGTTATCGTGATTTTTTCGCAAACTACGTGCATTGAAATGAACTAGAGAGCGATGTTTGTCAGAAAGTAATGAAATAAATTCGTCAGCAGAAGAGGACATGATTGACAAGTACTCGGCAAGGACAGTAACCGGAAAAAAAAAGAAAAAAAGAAGGGAAAGAGACAGAGGCCCTTGGATCGATAACACGCAACTTAGTTGAAAACCCGAAGGTCGTTCTCAGACTTTATATTGAACACTTTGCTGCTACTAGTCTGGCGAGTCTTAATCTGGCAGTTGTCCGTCCATAAAAACTGCCAGCTCCTCTCTTTCTTAAGAGCTAGTGCCCTTGAGAAGAAACGTTTGTTCTCGAAAGTAAGGTGATCATTGACAAACACTGCAGCATCAGTGGAACCAGAAAAGCCAATTTGGCCAGTACTTAGACGGGCTTTGCGAGCCCTACGAACAAACTCGCCTTTCTTCTCGCGACAACAAAAGCGAGCGATGATGTTCGTCTCTTTGGACTTTGTGGCCACACGATGGACAACGTCCAAGTCAGAGGGAGAAACAGGGAAGCCGATGGCATTGCCAATGGTTTTCACGATTGAAAAGCAATCTTCATTTTGCGTGACCGGAACACCCTTGATCTCAACATTATTCAGTCGAGAATACTGTTCCAGATCAGCAACTTTTTTTCCAACGCCTCAATTTTTGCGGAGAGTGCGCTGTTCGAAGCCACCAACTCGTCCTGTTTTGCCCTCATGTCATCAAAAACATCACCTAAGTGCTGAACACTTTCCTCTAGTGTTGCGCATTGAAAAAATCCGAGTTCATGTAGCTTGTTAGTACACTTAGAAACAACGTCCGCTACCACACATTCAAGCCTACCGTTGAACAAACCTTCGAGCGCATCAAGTCGTTTAGCAAGCTCGGAATTAGTAGGCATAGTGCAGTATACAATGCAAGAACTTGGTAGAGCAGCAGTCACGGCTAAGAATAAAAAATAAAAAAAAAGGCAACCACAAGAAAGCAACCACAAACCTGCACAAAGAATGCGTAGCGATTAGGTGCACGTCGATCAGCCGCAACAGCTGCTTGCCAAATGAAGACGAGGCACTTGCGACGTCCTTATGTATGCCTGAAGGGGCGGCACCAGGCACTGCTCGGTAACGCCAGACTCCGTGGCAGCACGATGAGCACCGGTGGCGGATCTCGTCGATGAATCCAACGATTAAGGAGATAAACGTTGAATCGAAGAGCAGAGTGCGCCGGCGCACTCCTGTCTAAGACCACGCTGACCCAGAGGAAAAAGGCCGCGTGAATGCTGCGTCGGAAACTTGCGATGGAACACTGCACAAAGAATGCGTAGCGATTAGGTGCACGTCGATCAGCCGCAACAGCTGCTTGCCAAGTGATCGCAAGCAGACCATCGGTGAGCCATGGCTTTTGAGCTCACGCCACTTTCTTTTTTCATTTGCCCATCTGAGCATAGGAATTATAGCGTGATAAAAACTTTGTTAGAAATCGCGAGAAGGCTACTTGTGCATCGTTGGTGTCAAAAACGAAAGACCAGGGAGTATGAGATACAGCTTCTGAGAATAACTTCTTATCGAAAACAAGTTTGGTCTAAGTGTTGGGACAATAATAGTACACAGATGTAGTGCGCATAAAGACGGGAAAATGGTCAGTAATGTCAGTTTCAAGTACTGCTGGATTCAAAAGATTAGACAACGCATGATCGATTACAGTCCTGGAACCGTCAAGAAGTAAACGAGTAAGGACATTAATAAGACATTCGTAACCAAAACCATGAAAACAAGATGAATAACTGACAGAGCTCGGGCATGACTCCATTAAGTTGATATTCATATCACCCCTAATTATGACATTTTTGTTCTCCATGGATAACGTTGCCATTATATTTTCGAGAGAAATACAAAAATCAGGAGCTGAGGAAGAAGGTTACCGGGAAACGCAACCAAAGATGAAATTTCTATTATCAATGTTGAGAAAGTTAGGATCGAATTCCAAACAAACTGATTCGCAGTTTTGAGTATTTCACGTGAGGTTGAGTCTTCGATTGTACGGGATTCCGGACAAAATATAGACAGCAGCTCCACCGGGGTTACCGGACTGTATGCGGGTATACTCCGATTTATATGAAGGGAAACAGTACAAGTTTTTATCAACTTCACTAAGCCAGGTCTCTGAGACAGCAATGATTGAAAAAGTGTAAGAAAAAGTTGAAAGCAGATTCTGAAAGTTGTCGTAATGTTTGCGGAGGCTACGCGCATTGAAATGGATAAAAGAGCGATTACTATTCTGAAGGAAGTCATTTAACTTGCTGGTTGTGTAATATAACGCCATGATGGAAGAAAGGGATTAAGGCAGGTAGAAACTGAACACTTATTAGTTAATGACCGCTACGTCTGATTCGTCGGCAATGCGGTACACTCTTGTTATCTCAGCTTTTCTGGCTTTGATTTCATAATTTATGATGCTCAGAAATTGCCATTTGTTTTGTTTTTTCAAAGCCTGCGCCTTCGAAAAGCGCGCCTTATTTCGCGGCGTCAAGTGTTCATTGACGAAGGCCGCGCTGTCAACAAAAGCGTTAACACCGATTTCGCTTAGGTGAGGCTTAGCCTTAGGTGCCTTACTGACGAATTCATCCTTTTTTGTACGTGAACAGAATCTAGCCATGAGGTTCTTTTTGTCTTGCACTTTTGTAGGGATTCGATGAGCGACATCAAGGTAAGCCACCGTTAATGGACACCCAATTTTCGTGCCGATGGTCGCTGGACAGTGGTGCAGTCCTCCCCTTGGGTACAGGAGACGCATCTAACCTCAACATTGTTCATTCTGGAGTATTGTTCCTGCTCAGTCATCCTTTCGGACACTGCTTTGTTCTCTGACGCGAGCCTTTTATTATCAGCTGCAAGCTGTAGCTCTTCCTCCCCAAGTTTTTCAAGGATGTCATTTACGAGCCCTACACTTGCCTCCAGCTTTTCAACCTGTTTTTTTAGTTCAACAGAATCGATCCCACTGGACTGCAACTTTAACAGAACTTTAGCGAGAATGCCTTCAGTGAATTGAGTGCTTTCTGTTTCTAGTTTAGCCTCAATCGCTTCAATCCTCTTAACAAGCTCTGAATTTGTCGACATTTCAGGTTCGCAAGAAAGCGGTAATCAAACAACTTCGCACGCAAGAGCACAAAGGGGAAAAAAACTGAAAATGTGGCAGCAGCGACAGCAAACAGGTCACAAGCAGAAGAATGGTCAAAATTTTTACAAAAGTAACCTGCACATGCAAAGGAAATGCCTGAGGCAATGCTTGTTGCGCCGTCGCTTCCACAAGTGAAGTTTCGGTGATGGTCCTGCTTGTTATGAGCGGTGCTCAACGAAGCCGACGACACCTGTTGGGCTTGCAAGAAGCTGTCGCCCACGGAAATAAATGCTTGCTTTCCACGTACGAATAATAGGCAGCAGGCCAAGATAGCTGCAAATGCAGAGAAAATGCGTGAGGCAATGCTTGTTGCGCCGTCGCTGCCACCAGTGAAGTTTCGGTGATGGTCCTGCTTGTTATGGGCGGTGCTCAACGAAGGCGATGACACCTGTTGGGCTTGCAAGAAGCTGTCGCCCACGGAAATCAGTGCTTGCTTTCCACGTACGAGTAATAGGCAGCAGCCCAAGATAGCTGCAAATGCAGAGAAAATGCCTAAGGCAATGCTTGCTGCGCCATCGCTGCCACCAGTGAAGTTTCGGTGATGGTCCTGCTTGTCATGAGCGGTGCTCAACGAAGGCGATGACACCTGTTGGGCTTGCAAGAAGCTGTCGCCCACGGAAATCAGTGCTTGCTTTCCACGTACGAATAATAGGCAGCAGGCCAAGATAGCTGCAAATGCAGAGAAAATGCCTAAGGCAATGCTTGTTGCGCCGTCGCTGCCACCAGTGAAGTTTCGGTGATGGTCCTGCTTGTTATGAGCGGTGCTCAACGAAGGCGATGACACCTGTTGGGCTTGCAAGAAGCTGTCGCCCACGGAAATCAGTGCTTGCTTTCCACGTACGAATAATAGGCAGCAGGCCAAGATAGCTGCAAATGCAGAGAAAATGCCTAAGGCAATGCTTGTTGCGCCGTCGCTGCCACCAGTGAAGTTTCGGTGATGGTCCTGCTTGTTATGAGCGGTGCTCAACGAAGGCGATGACACCTGTTGGGCTTGCAAGAAGCTGTCGCCCACGGAAATCAGTGCTTGCTTTCCACGTACGAATAATAGGCAGCAGGCCAAGATAGCTGCAAATGCAGAGAAGAGCCTGAGGCAATGCTTGTTGCGCCGTCGCTGCCACCAGTGAAGTTTCGGTGATGGTCCTGCTTGTTATGAGCGGTGCTCAACGAAGGCGATGACACCTGTTGGGCTTGCAAGAAGCTGTCGCCCACGGAAATCAGTGCTTGCTTTCCACGTACGAATAATAGGCAGCAGGCCAAGATAGCTGCAAATGCAGAGAAAATGCGTGAGGCAATGCTTGTTGCGCCGTCGCTGCCACCAGTGAAGTTTCGGTGATAGGTCCTGCTTGTTATGAGCGGTGCTCAACGAAGGCGATGACACCTGTTGGGCTTGCAAGAAGCTGTCGCCCACGGAAATCAGTGCTTGCTTTCCACGTACGAATAATAGGCAGCAGGCCAAGATAGCTGCAAATGCAGAGAAAATGCGTAAGGCAATGCTTGTTGTGCCGTCGCTGCCACCAGTGAAGTTTCGGTGATGGTCGTGCTTGTTATGAGCGGTGCTCAACGAAGGCGATGACACCTGTTGGGCTTGCAAGAAGCTGTCGCCCACGGAAATCAGTGCTTGCTTTCCACGTACGAATAATAGGCAGCAGGCCAAGATAGCTGCACACGGAGAGAAAATGCGTGAGGCAATGCTTGTTGCGCCGTCGCTGCCACCAGTGAAGTTTCGGTGATGGTCCTGCTTGTTATGAGCGGTGCTCAACGAAGGCGATGACACCTGTTGGGCTTGCAAGAAGCTGTCGCCCACGGAAATCAGTGCTTGCTTTCCACGTACGAATAATAGGCAGCAGGCCAAGATAGCTGCAAATGCAGAGAAAATGCCTAAGGCAATGCTTGTTGCGCCGTCGCTGCCACCAGTGAAGTTTCCGTGATGGTGATGCTTGTTATGAGCGGTGCTCAACGAAGGCTATGACACCTGTTGGGCTTGCAAGAAGCTGTCACCCACGGAAATCAGTGCTTGCTTTCCACGTACGAATAATAGGCAGCAGGCCAAGATAGCTGCAAATGCAGAGAAAATGCCTAAGGCAATGCTTGTTGCGCCGTCGCTGCCACCAGTGAAGTTTCGGTGATGGTCCTGCTTGTTATGAGCGGTGCTCAACGAAGGCGATGACACCTGTTGGGCTTGCAAGAAGCTGTCGCCCACGGAAATCAGTGCTTGCTTTCCACGTACGAATAATAGGCAGCAGGCCAAGATAGCTGCAAATGCAGAGAAAATGCCTAAGGCAATGCTTGTTGCGCCGTCGCTGCCACCAGTGAAGTTTCGGTGATGGTCCTGCTTGTTATGAGCGGTGCTCAACGAAGGCGATGACACCTGTTGGGCTTGCAAGAAGCTGTCGCCCACGGAAATCAGTGCTTGCTTTCCACGTACGAATAATAGGCAGCAGGCCAAGATAGCTGCAAATGCAGAGAAAATGCCTAAGGCAATGCTTGTTGCGCCGTCGCTGCCACCAGTGAAGTTTCGGTGATGGTCCTGCTTGTTATGAGCGGTGCTCAACGAAGGCGATGACACCTGTTGGGCTTGCAAGAAGCTGTCGCCCACGGAAATCAGTGCTTGCTTTCCACGTACGAATAATAGGCAGCAGGCCAAGATAGCTGCAAATGCAGAGAAAATGCGTAAGGCAATGCTTGTTGCGCCGTCGCTGCCACCAGTGAAGTTTCGGTGATGGTCCTGCTTGTTATGAGCGGTGCTCAACGAAGGCGATGACACCTGTTGGGCTTGCAAGAAGCTGTCGCCCACGGAAATCAGTGCTTGCTTTCCACGTACGAATAATAGGCAGCAGGCCAAGATAGCTGCAAATGCAGAGAAAATGCCTAAGGCAATGCTTGTTGCGCCGTCGCTGCCACCAGTGAAGTTTCGGTGATGGTCCTGCTTGTTATGAGCGGTGCTCAACGAAGGCGATGACACCTGTTGGGCTTGCAAGAAGCTGTCGCCCACGGAAATCAGTGCTTGCTTTCCACGTACGAATAATAGGCAGCAGGCCAAGATAGCTGCAAATGCAGAGAAAATGCGTGAGGCAATGCTTGTTGCGCCGTCGCTGCCACCAGTGAAGTTTCGGTGATGGTCCTGCTTGTTATGAGCGGTGCTCAACGAAGGCGATGACACCTGTTGGGCTTGCAAGAAGCTGTCGCCCACGGAAATCAGTGCTTGCTTTCCACGTACGAATAATAGGCAGCAGGCCAAGATAGCTGCAAATGCAGAGAAAATGCGTAAGGCAATGCTTGTTGCGCCGTCGCTGCCACCAGTGAAGTTTCGGTGATGGTCCTGCTTGTTATGAGCGGTGCTCAACGAAGGCGATGACACCTGTTGGGCTTGCAAGAAGCTGTCGCCCACGGAAATCAGTGCTTGCTTTCCACGTACGAATAATAGGCAGCAGGCCAAGATAGCTGCAAATGCAGAGAAAATGCCTAAGGCAATGCTTGTTGCGCCGTCGCTGCCACCAGTGAAGTTTCGGTGATGGTCCTGCTTGTTATGAGCGGTGCTCAACGAAGGCGATGACACCTGTTGGGCTTGCAAGAAGCTGTCGCCCACGGAAATCAGTGCTTGCTTTCCACGTACGAATAATAGGCAGCAGGCCAAGATAGCTGCAAATGCAGAGAAAATGCGTGAGGCAATGCTTGTTGCGCCGTCGCTGCCACCAGTGAAGTTTCGGTGATGGTCCTGCTTGTTATGAGCGGTGCTCAACGAAGGCGATGACACCTGTTGGGCTTGCAAGAAGCTGTCGCCCACGGAAATCAGTGCTTGCTTTCCACGTACGAATAATAGGCAGCAGGCCAAGATAGCTGCAAATGCAGAGAAAATGCCTAAGGCAATGCTTGTTGCGCCGTCGCTGCCACCAGTGAAGTTTCGGTGATGGTCCTGCTTGTTATGAGCGGTGCTCAACGAAGGCGATGACACCTGTTGGGCTTGCAAGAAGCTGTCGCCCACGGAAATCAGTGCTTGCTTTCCACGTACGAATAATAGGCAGCAGGCCAAGATAGCTGCAAATGCAGAGAAAATGCCTAAGGCAATGCTTGTTGCGCCGTCGCTGCCACCAGTGAAGTTTCGGTGATGGTCCTGCTTGTTATGAGCGGTGCTCAACGAAGGCGATGACACCTGTTGGGCTTGCAAGAAGCTGTCGCCCACGGAAATCAGTGCTTGCTTTCCACGTACGAATAATAGGCAGCAGGCCAAGATAGCTGCAAATGCAGAGAAAATGCCTAAGGCAATGCTTGTTGCGCCGTCGCTGCCACCAGTGAAGTTTCGGTGATGGTCCTGCTTGTTATGAGCGGTGCTCAACGAAGGCGATGACACCTGTTGGGCTTGCAAGAAGCTGTCGCCCACGGAAATCAGTGCTTGCTTTCCACGTACGAATAATAGGCAGCAGGCCAAGATAGCTGCAAATGCAGAGAAAATGCCTAAGGCAATGCTTGTTGCGCCGTCGCTGCCACCAGTGAAGTTTCGGTGATGGTCCTGCTTGTTATGAGCGGTGCTCAACGAAGGCGATGACACCTGTTGGGCTTGCAAGAAGCTGTCGCCCACGGAAATCAGTGCTTGCTTTCCACGTACGAATAATAGGCAGCAGGCCAAGATAGCTGCAAATGCAGAGAAAATGCCTAAGGCAATGCTTGTTGCGCCGTCGCTGCCACCAGTGAAGTTTCGGTGATGGTCCTGCTTGTTATGAGCGGTGCTCAACGAAGGCGATGACACCTGTTGGGCTTGCAAGAAGCTGTCGCCCACGGAAATCAGTGCTTGCTTTCCACGTACGAATAATAGGCAGCAGGCCAAGATAGCTGCAAATGCAGAGAAAATGCCTAAGGCAATGCTTGTTGCGCCGTCGCTGCCACCAGTGAAGTTTCGGTGATGGTCCTGCTTGTTATGAGCGGTGCTCAACGAAGGCGATGACACCTGTTGGGCTTGCAAGAAGCTGTCGCCCACGGAAATCAGTGCTTGCTTTCCACGTACGAATAATAGGCAGCAGGCCAAGATAGCTGCAAATGCAGAGAAAATGCCTAAGGCAATGCTTGTTGCGCCGTCGCTGCCACCAGTGAAGTTTCGGTGATGGTCCTGCTTGTTATGAGCGGTGCTCAACGAAGGCGATGACACCTGTTGGGCTTGCAAGAAGCTGTCGCCCACGGAAATCAGTGCTTGCTTTCCACGTACGAATAATAGGCAGCAGGCCAAGATAGCTGCAAATGCAGAGAAAATGCCTAAGGCAATGCTTGTTGCGCCGTCGCTGCCACCAGTGAAGTTTCGGTGATGGTCCTGCTTGTTATGAGCGGTGCTCAACGAAGGCGATGACACCTGTTGGGCTTGCAAGAAGCTGTCGCCCACGGAAATCAGTGCTTGCTTTCCACGTACGAATAATAGGCAGCAGGCCAAGATAGCTGCAAATGCAGAGAAAATGCCTAAGGCAATGCTTGTTGCGCCGTCGCTGCCACCAGTGAAGTTTCGGTGATGGTCCTGCTTGTTATGAGCGGTGCTCAACGAAGGCGATGACACCTGTTGGGCTTGCAAGAAGCTGTCGCCCACGGAAATCAGTGCTTGCTTTCCACGTACGAATAATAGGCAGCAGGCCAAGATAGCTGCAAATGCAGAGAAAATGCGTGAGGCAATGCTTGTTGCGCCGTCGCTGCCACCAGTGAAGTTTCGGTGATGGTCCTGCTTGTTATGAGCGGTGCTCAACGAAGGCGATGACACCTGTTGGGCTTGCAAGAAGCTGTCGCCCACGGAAATCAGTGCTTGCTTTCCACGTACGAATAATAGGCAGCAGGCCAAGATAGCTGCAAATGCAGAGAAAATGCCTAAGGCAATGCTTGTTGCGCCGTCGCTGCCACCAGTGAAGTTTCGGTGATGGTCCTGCTTGTTATGAGCGGTGCTCAACGAAGGCGATGACACCTGTTGGGCTTGCAAGAAGCTGTCGCCCACGGAAATCAGTGCTTGCTTTCCACGTACGAATAATAGGCAGCAGGCCAAGATAGCTGCAAATGCAGAGAAAATGCGTGAGGCAATGCTTGTTGCGCCGTCGCTGCCACCAGTGAAGTTTCGGTGATGGTCCTGCTTGTTATGAGCGGTGCTCAACGAAGGCGATGACACCTGTTGGGCTTGCAAGAAGCTGTCGCCCACGGAAATCAGTGCTTGCTTTCCACGTACGAATAATAGGCAGCAGGCCAAGATAGCTGCAAATGCAGAGAAAATGCCTAAGGCAATGCTTGTTGCGCCGTCGCTGCCACCAGTGAAGTTTCGGTGATGGTCCTGCTTGTTATGAGCGGTGCTCAACGAAGGCGATGACACCTGTTGGGCTTGCAAGAAGCTGTCGCCCACGGAAATCAGTGCTTGCTTTCCACGTACGAATAATAGGCAGCAGGCCAAGATAGCTGCAAATGCAGAGAAAATGCCTAAGGCAATGCTTGTTGCGCCGTCGCTGCCACCAGTGAAGTTTCGGTGATGGTCCTGCTTGTTATGAGCGGTGCTCAACGAAGGCGATGACACCTGTTGGGCTTGCAAGAAGCTGTCGCCCACGGAAATCAGTGCTTGCTTTCCACGTACGAATAATAGGCAGCAGGCCAAGATAGCTGCAAATGCAGAGAAAATGCCTAAGGCAATGCTTGTTGCGCCGTCGCTGCCACCAGTGAAGTTTCGGTGATGGTCCTGCTTGTTATGAGCGGTGCTCAACGAAGGCGATGACACCTGTTGGGCTTGCAAGAAGCTGTCGCCCACGGAAATCAGTGCTTGCTTTCCACGTACGAATAATAGGCAGCAGGCCAAGATAGCTGCAAATGCAGAGAAAATGCCTAAGGCAATGCTTGTTGCGCCGTCGCTGCCACCAGTGAAGTTTCGGTGATGGTCCTGCTTGTTATGAGCGGTGCTCAACGAAGGCGATGACACCTGTTGGGCTTGCAAGAAGCTGTCGCCCACGGAAATCAGTGCTTGCTTTCCACGTACGAATAATAGGCAGCAGGCCAAGATAGCTGCAAATGCAGAGAAAATGCCTAAGGCAATGCTTGTTGCGCCGTCGCTGCCACCAGTGAAGTTTCGGTGATGGTCCTGCTTGTTATGAGCGGTGCTCAACGAAGGCGATGACACCTGTTGGGCTTGCAAGAAGCTGTCGCCCACGGAAATCAGTGCTTGCTTTCCACGTACGAATAATAGGCAGCAGGCCAAGATAGCTGCAAATGCAGAGAAAATGCCTAAGGCAATGCTTGTTGCGCCGTCGCTGCCACCAGTGAAGTTTCGGTGATGGTCCTGCTTGTTATGAGCGGTGCTCAACGAAGGCGATGACACCTGTTGGGCTTGCAAGAAGCTGTCGCCCACGGAAATCAGTGCTTGCTTTCCACGTACGAATAATAGGCAGCAGGCCAAGATAGCTGCAAATGCAGAGAAAATGCCTAAGGCAATGCTTGTTGCGCCGTCGCTGCCACCAGTGAAGTTTCGGTGATGGTCCTGCTTGTTATGAGCGGTGCTCAACGAAGGCGATGACACCTGTTGGGCTTGCAAGAAGCTGTCGCCCACGGAAATCAGTGCTTGCTTTCCACGTACGAATAATAGGCAGCAGGCCAAGATAGCTGCAAATGCAGAGAAAATGCGTGAGGCAATGCTTGTTGCGCCGTCGCTGCCACCAGTGAAGTTTCGGTGATGGTCCTGCTTGTTATGAGCGGTGCTCAACGAAGGCGATGACACCTGTTGGGCTTGCAAGAAGCTGTCGCCCACGGAAATCAGTGCTTGCTTTCCACGTACGAATAATAGGCAGCAGGCCAAGATAGCTGCAAATGCAGAGAAAATGCCTAAGGCAATGCTTGTTGCGCCGTCGCTGCCACCAGTGAAGTTTCGGTGATGGTCCTGCTTGTTATGAGCGGTGCTCAACGAAGGCGATGACACCTGTTGGGCTTGCAAGAAGCTGTCGCCCACGGAAATCAGTGCTTGCTTTCCACGTACGAATAATAGGCAGCAGGCCAAGATAGCTGCAAATGCAGAGAAAATGCGTGAGGCAATGCTTGTTGCGCCGTCGCTGCCACCAGTGAAGTTTCGGTGATGGTCCTGCTTGTTATGAGCGGTGCTCAACGAAGGCGATGACACCTGTTGGGCTTGCAAGAAGCTGTCGCCCACGGAAATCAGTGCTTGCTTTCCACGTACGAATAATAGGCAGCAGGCCAAGATAGCTGCAAATGCAGAGAAAATGCGTGAGGCAATGCTTGTTGCGCCGTCGCTGCCACCAGTGAAGTTTCGGTGATGGTCCTGCTTGTTATGAGCGGTGCTCAACGAAGGCGATGACACCTGTTGGGCTTGCAAGAAGCTGTCGCCCACGGAAATCAGTGCTTGCTTTCCACGTACGAATAATAGGCAGCAGGCCAAGATAGCTGCAAATGCAGAGAAAATGCCTAAGGCAATGCTTGTTGCGCCGTCGCTGCCACCAGTGAAGTTTCGGTGATGGTCCTGCTTGTTATGAGCGGTGCTCAACGAAGGCGATGACACCTGTTGGGCTTGCAAGAAGCTGTCGCCCACGGAAATCAGTGCTTGCTTTCCACGTACGAATAATAGGCAGCAGGCCAAGATAGCTGCAAATGCAGAGAAAATGCCTAAGGCAATGCTTGTTGCGCCGTCGCTGCCACCAGTGAAGTTTCGGTGATGGTCCTGCTTGTTATGAGCGGTGCTCAACGAAGGCGATGACACCTGTTGGGCTTGCAAGAAGCTGTCGCCCACGGAAATCAGTGCTTGCTTTCCACGTACGAATAATAGGCAGCAGGCCAAGATAGCTGCAAATGCAGAGAAAATGCCTAAGGCAATGCTTGTTGCGCCGTCGCTGCCACCAGTGAAGTTTCGGTGATGGTCCTGCTTGTTATGAGCGGTGCTCAACGAAGGCGATGACACCTGTTGGGCTTGCAAGAAGCTGTCGCCCACGGAAATCAGTGCTTGCTTTCCACGTACGAATAATAGGCAGCAGGCCAAGATAGCTGCAAATGCAGAGAAAATGCCTAAGGCAATGCTTGTTGCGCCGTCGCTGCCACCAGTGAAGTTTCGGTGATGGTCCTGCTTGTTATGAGCGGTGCTCAACGAAGGCGATGACACCTGTTGGGCTTGCAAGAAGCTGTCGCCCACGGAAATCAGTGCTTGCTTTCCACGTACGAATAATAGGCAGCAGGCCAAGATAGCTGCAAATGCAGAGAAAATGCCTAAGGCAATGCTTGTTGCGCCGTCGCTGCCACCAGTGAAGTTTCGGTGATGGTCCTGCTTGTTATGAGCGGTGCTCAACGAAGGCGATGACACCTGTTGGGCTTGCAAGAAGCTGTCGCCCACGGAAATCAGTGCTTGCTTTCCACGTACGAATAATAGGCAGCAGGCCAAGATAGCTGCAAATGCAGAGAAAATGCCTAAGGCAATGCTTGTTGCGCCGTCGCTGCCACCAGTGAAGTTTCGGTGATGGTCCTGCTTGTTATGAGCGGTGCTCAACGAAGGCGATGACACCTGTTGGGCTTGCAAGAAGCTGTCGCCCACGGAAATCAGTGCTTGCTTTCCACGTACGAATAATAGGCAGCAGGCCAAGATAGCTGCAAATGCAGAGAAAATGCCTAAGGCAATGCTTGTTGCGCCGTCGCTGCCACCAGTGAAGTTTCGGTGATGGTCCTGCTTGTTATGAGCGGTGCTCAACGAAGGCGATGACACCTGTTGGGCTTGCAAGAAGCTGTCGCCCACGGAAATCAGTGCTTGCTTTCCACGTACGAATAATAGGCAGCAGGCCAAGATAGCTGCAAATGCAGAGAAAATGCGTAGGCAATGCTTGTTGCGCCGTCGCTGCCACCAGTGAAGTTTCGGTGATGGTCCTGCTTGTTATGAGCGGTGCTCAACGAAGGCGATGACACCTGTTGGGCTTGCAAGAAGCTGTCGCCCACGGAAATCAGTGCTTGCTTTCCACGTACGAATAATAGGCAGCAGGCCAAGATAGCTGCAAATGCAGAGAAAATGCCTAAGGCAATGCTTGTTGCGCCGTCGCTGCCACCAGTGAAGTTTCGGTGATGGTCCTGCTTGTTATGAGCGGTGCTCAACGAAGGCGATGACACCTGTTGGGCTTGCAAGAAGCTGTCGCCCACGGAAATCAGTGCTTGCTTTCCACGTACGAATAATAGGCAGCAGGCCAAGATAGCTGCAAATGCAGAGAAAATGCCTAAGGCAATGCTTGTTGCGCCGTCGCTGCCACCAGTGAAGTTTCGGTGATGGTCCTGCTTGTTATGAGCGGTGCTCAACGAAGGCGATGACACCTGTTGGGCTTGCAAGAAGCTGTCGCCCACGGAAATCAGTGCTTGCTTTCCACGTACGAATAATAGGCAGCAGGCCAAGATAGCTGCAAATGCAGAGAAAATGCGTGAGGCAATGCTTGTTGCGCCGTCGCTGCCACCAGTGAAGTTTCGGTGATGGTCCTGCTTGTTATGAGCGGTGCTCAACGAAGGCGATGACACCTGTTGGGCTTGCAAGAAGCTGTCGCCCACGGAAATCAGTGCTTGCTTTCCACGTACGAATAATAGGCAGCAGGCCAAGATAGCTGCAAATGCAGAGAAAATGCCTAAGGCAATGCTTGTTGCGCCGTCGCTGCCACCAGTGAAGTTTCGGTGATGGTCCTGCTTGTTATGAGCGGTGCTCAACGAAGGCGATGACACCTGTTGGGCTTGCAAGAAGCTGTCGCCCACGGAAATCAGTGCTTGCTTTCCACGTACGAATAATAGGCAGCAGGCCAAGATAGCTGCAAATGCAGAGAAAATGCCTAAGGCAATGCTTGTTGCGCCGTCGCTGCCACCAGTGAAGTTTCGGTGATGGTCCTGCTTGTTATGAGCGGTGCTCAACGAAGGCGATGACACCTGTTGGGCTTGCAAGAAGCTGTCGCCCACGGAAATCAGTGCTTGCTTTCCACGTACGAATAATAGGCAGCAGGCCAAGATAGCTGCAAATGCAGAGAAAATGCCTAAGGCAATGCTTGTTGCGCCGTCGCTGCCACCAGTGAAGTTTCGGTGATGGTCCTGCTTGTTATGAGCGGTGCTCAACGAAGGCGATGACACCTGTTGGGCTTGCAAGAAGCTGTCGCCCACGGAAATCAGTGCTTGCTTTCCACGTACGAATAATAGGCAGCAGGCCAAGATAGCTGCAAATGCAGAGAAAATGCCTAAGGCAATGCTTGTTGCGCCGTCGCTGCCACCAGTGAAGTTTCGGTGATGGTCCTGCTTGTTATGAGCGGTGCTCAACGAAGGCGATGACACCTGTTGGGCTTGCAAGAAGCTGTCGCCCACGGAAATCAGTGCTTGCTTTCCACATACGAATAATAGGCAGCAGGCCAAGATAGCTGCAAATGCAGAGAAAATGCGTGAGGCAATGCTTGTTGCGCCGTCGCTGCCACCAGTGAAGTTTCGGTGATGGTCCTGCTTGTTATGAGCGGTGCTCAACGAAGCCGACGACACCTGTTGGGCTTGCAAGAAGCTGTCACCCACGGAAATTAGTGCTTGCTTTCCACGTACGAATAATAGGCAGCAGGCCAAGATAGCTGCACATGCAGAGAAAATGCTGAGGCAATGCTTGTTGCGCCGTCGCTGCAACCAGTGAAGTTTCGGTGTGGTCCTGCTTGTTATGAGCGGTGCTCCGAAAGCCTGACAGTCCTGGTTAGGGGCCTTGCAGGAAAGATGTCGCCCACTGGAAACCTAGTGCTTGCCTTTCCACGTACGAATAATAGGCAGCAGGCCAAGATAGCTGCACAAATGTAGAGAAAATGGCGTGAGCGCAATGCTTGTTGCGCCGTCGCTGCCAACAGTGAATGTTTCCGGTGATGGTCCTCTTGTTATGAGTTGCTCACGAAGGTGATGCAC